>NC_022013.1:86985971-86989400 GCF_000317375.1 Microtus ochrogaster
CCTGATATCTGTGTATGAAGATATAATGAAATCCACTGTTTGGTATGTTCACTAAAAGAACCCCTCAAACAATTCTGCGATGGTGAGTTTATAGTAACTAGTTCACTGCTGAATGGAATAGCAGCAGAGAGCAAAGCTCACAGTGAAACAGCCTTGGTAAAAAAATGCCATGTCAAGTCGGGCAGAAGTGCCATATTTCTTTAATCCCAGCACTTGGGAGGCAGAGGCAGGCAGATGCTTGTGAGTTTGAGGCTAGCCTGGTTTACAGAGAAAAGTTCCAGAACAGCCAGAGTGGTTATACAGAGAGACGTTGTTTCCAAAAAACAAAAAATAAAAAGGCAGAAGAGAGGGGAGAAGAGAGAGGGGGAGAGAGCAGGTATACATGAGCAAGTGCAAGCATATAGTTCAGAGGTAGAGGGCTTGTCTAACTGTACACGGCTCAGGTTCTGTACAACACTCAGGATCAACCTCCCCCCCTCCGCCAAGTATAGTTGGTGATCTGTGGGGTAAGAGTGTGCCATTATTTGTAGCACTGCTATTATAAGGACCATTTTGTTTGAAAAATATTTATTTTTTTGTGTCTGTGGAACTGGAGTTATAGGCATCGTGAGCGGCTTGACGTGGGTGTGGAAAAGTACGGAAATGCTCTCAACCATGAAGCTATCTCTCCATCCCCAAAGGGAATATTTTCTTAAAAGAAAAAAAAAAGCGTCTTAGGCTGTTATAAAATAAAAATCTGACCCATTTTTGTTTTATACACATGAAACTCGAAACCCCATCGTTTTGCCAACAGCTAATGTCAGAGGTCTGATAATGTTGGAAATGTGTATTTTGGACAACCTGAACAGAATTAGGATTTACTCATTTGTACCCATGACTTTCAGGAGCTATGGGAAAAGGAGAAAGCCCATGACTCCTGCTTTATAGGTCTTTCCCCAGTCACCACAATTGTTTTAGATAACCTGTACCAACCTTTGAAAGCAGTATTCCAGGCAAGACCAACCTTGTGAACTGTTTTGTGGTGCTGGGTATTGAACCTGGGACGTAGTGCACCTTAATCAATTATTTATAACTGAGCGACATCACCAACTCAGTGATTCTTAAGGGATACTTTCAGGCTAGATGGTACTGGTCAGCATCTATGTCTTAAAAAAGGACAACTGTCCTGCAAGTCTTGTTACAAAGTAGCATAGAACAAGTATTGAATTAATGAATAAGCAAATCAATGTTTAAGTCTGTGAATTATTCAGAATTTGGCAAGACAGGATTCCTCTGTGCAGCCCAAACAGGTCAGCATGTGGCTGGTGGAACTGAACGCTGTGTTGGGTAGTACAAATACAATCCCTCATTTCCAAACCCCCTAGGAGACAACGTCTTTTTTTTTTTTTTTTATGTTAGCAGTATCAGGCCCAATGAAGGATTTCTCAAATGGTCTTTCCATGCTTCCCTGGGATGTTCACCATGGGTAGAGTGGTCGGAAGTAGTAGCAGGAAGAGGAAAAGGCAGCACAGCTCCAGTGGCAACAAGCCATGGCAAGTAGCGGCCGCAGCCAAACAGTAGAGACAGCATAAGCGGTTGTGGGTGGTGAGAAACAGGTGCTGAGAGGGCGGTCACGGCAGTTATGGACCGTGGAAGTCCAGAGACTGCAGGTCTGTCACTAGGTACCCACACCAACAACTCAAAGGCCTTACTCCTCCTAGCTGATGCTCACTACTGTTGACAGAGCCAACTGTTGAGCCTCAAGAGTTCTGGGCTATTGGAAACCAAAGCCAGAGCAGTAAGTCTTCATATACGATCTTAGAGCTATTTGGTTCTGCTTCTTAACATTCAGAAACACAAACTACAGTTCTCTGGCTAGAACTATAAACATCTGAAACCTGCCAGCCCAATCCAGCCTTTGCAACTCGAGGATCCAAGTCTTCCATTAGAAGACATACACCACTACCAGTGACTTTGGACCTGATGGGGACCCAGCTAGCTCACTGGTAACTGTGCAGCACGTGAAGACATGATGCACTGTATAAACACGGGGGTGTAGTGCAAAACATCAGAGCTAGAGAAGAGGGACAGGCGACAGAAATGTATGCAGGAAGAAGCCCAAGGTACCAAACACATTCTTACAATGGGAGAGACTAACGGGTTCTTCCAAAAGACTAGACCCATTAGGATTAATATCGGTTCGCGAGGTGTTTCCAGAAGTGCTGGAACGGTATCAGGAAAAGTAAACTTTTATGACTTCCAGGAGTGGGTGCTACGTGGTAAATACGGTCATTTTTTAAAAACCAGTCTCCACTGTACTAAGTCTCCTCAGCCATGAACTTCAAAAGAAACGTCTTCGTAATGCCCCAAAGTCAAACACCCCACATAAGGAGGTGCTTGAGGGGCTCGGGATGTCACCGCCACCTCCAGCCCACTGGTGGCGGCTGGCTCTCGGACTGGACGGCCACGTCTCCCGGGATGGTCAGATACCTGGTTTGCACCGATCCCGAGTCCGCCTCGCCCAGGTACAGGTGAGAGCGACTCACCTCACCCCGGGCCCGCACCCCCCGAGGCGTCCCAGTGCGGTGGGTGTCCTGGAAAGCCGTCCGGTGCCTCGGGCACCCCGTCGAGGGCCACCCTGCCCGGGGAAACCCAGAACTTCCCGGCGGCGGGAACAGCGGCCCCGCGGCGCGGGCTGCTAGGGGAGGTGTTCTCGCGAGAGGAAGCCGAGGGGCGCGGGTCGCCGCGGGTCTGAGGGGCGCGGGGCAGGCTGGGGACGAGCGCCCGGTTGGGGCGCGGAGCTGAGGCGGCGAGCAGGGGCCGGGGCGCGGGGAAGCCGCTCCCGCCCGTCGCGGAGAGCCAGCCCCTGACGTCAGGAGTTTTCCTCAAAGTCAACAACAAGCCCCGCGGCGGCGGCGGCAAGAAGCTCCGGCGGCAGCCCCCGGTGGGAGGAAGGAGGGGGCGGGGAGGCGGCTGCCGGGTCCCCGAGGCGAGGCCGCTGTCAGGGGTCTCAGGCCCTGTACGCTCGGCCCGGAGCCTCCGCCCCGCGGCCGGGCAGCTGGACCCGGCCCCCCGCCCGAGCGGTGTTTTCTGGTGATGAATTGAATTTGTAGCCGATATCCGATTCCCAAGTAGAGTCTCCGCCTCCTCCTCCTCCCCGCGCCGCCGCCGCCCGCCCTCCTCCTCCCTCCTCCCGCTGCCGCCGCCGCCGCCGCCCGCTCCAGCGCCGCGGCCCGCCCGCTCGGCCGGCTCCCTCCCTCCCTCCCCTGCAGCCTTCGTCTCCCCTCCCGCCGGCAGCACCGGGCTTCAGGGGGCCAGAGGCTAAGCGGGGTGGGGGGGAGGACAGGAGGGGAGGAGGAGGGAGGGGGACCCCCGAGTCGCCCCCTCTCCTCCCCCCGCCCCCCCCGCTCCATCCCCCGCCACCGCCCGAGCAGCTGCGGGGCTGCCGCC
>NC_022013.1:86989500-87008871 GCF_000317375.1 Microtus ochrogaster
GCTCCCTGCCCTCTCCCCACCCAGCTCTCCTCCCCCCGCCCCCCCCGCTCCATCCTCCGCCACCGCCCGAGCAGCTGCGGGGCTGCCGCCGCCGCCTTTGCAGGTAACAGCCGCCGCCCCCAGCTCTCGCCCCCCCTCCCCGCCTCGTCGAACTCCCCGAGGGCTCCGCGGCTCCCTCCCTGCCTCCCTCGGGAGGGGGCGGCGGCAACGCGGGTGGGTGAGGCGGGGGCGTCTGGGTGTCACCGCGGCCGCCGGGGGCGTGGGTGGGGGACCGGCTTTCCCCCTCCCTCCGGAGGCTTGGGGGCTATGGGTGTGGAGGTGGAGGCCGGGGGATGCCCGGCGTGGGTGACACCGACACCCCCTCGCTTGGGGGGGGGCGGGGGAACGGTGGCTGTACGCGGGCGGCCGGGGAGGGGGTGTTCCCGGCCTAGCGGTACCGTGTGCTGCGTGTCTGGGTCGTACGGCCCGGCGCCCTAGGGCTCTGCTTCGCTCGAGCCCAGCCTCTTCACCCTTAACTCGCCCGGCTGCACGGCAAGGGGAGGGGGCGGCGGGCCGGGGCGGGGGGCGGCGGCGAGGTTATGTAACGCCAGCAGCCGGTGGCGAGTCGGTGTTTGGGTTGGGGGGAGGGGCCGTCTGCGCATGTGGCGGGAGTGCGGGCGAGGATGCACCGGCGTCCCCGGGGTCTCCTTCCTTCTCCCGTTACCCACCCCACCTCGCCGCACCCCGCCGGCGCCCGGGAGAGGACGGTGCTGATGGGGTGCGGGTGTGCTTGTGCGAGGTGGGTAACGTGCAAGTCTGTGTTTTTAATAGTAGTGGGGTTTTGATCCGCTAGGGAGTTGTGTGCTAAGAATAGAAATGTGCGGAAGATGCTGGGTTTGGCTGATCCACTGATGCTGTCGCTGGCGGCGACGGCGGCGGCTCAGGCTGCAAGTAAACAAACCAGCTTCTTCCTTGTCCACCTCCTCCGCCTCCTGCGCATCGGTCTGCATCAGCCATGATGCTGGGGAGGCCCTTTAGAAGCCCGAAGTTGAAGCTTAGGCTGGTGACAATGATAGCCCTGGTGCCGAGGCGGGGTCGCCCCTTGTGTGGGATTTCCTGGGAATCTACACTTAGGTTAGAGATAACTGACTCACTTTAGGGCCAGGCTTTTACAGTAGTGATGTTTACTGTTATCTTTAGAAAGCAGGAAAAAAAAATGCTTACCCATAAGTTAAAGCTTGGATTCTCTCATATCTCCATCAAAAGAATGTTATGAAAATAAAACTCAGTTCACCAGTGTGATTTTGGTTAAAAACATTGATGGATTGTAATTGATAAAGTTTACAGGTAGAAATTCAACAATAAAACCTGTGAATCTGTATCGGTTAATTTCTGTTATTGATAGAGTCATCACACGTTTGGTGTGTTCTGAAAGGGATACAGCACAAGGACTTCATATGTAATACATTGACAGTTGTCTCAGATCATCAGTTTAGACATGTGTTCCGTAGTTGGTAAAGCACGCTCATATTTTTTAGTAGAAATATAAATTTCTAAGCAGCCACTTCATTTGCTTATGGTAGATACTCCTGTTAAGTTATATATTCAACGTAGGAAAAAGTAGAAAAAGCCAAAGGTGGAAGCGTCCAATAAATATGGTTCAGGGCATGAAGATGGGTCTGAATAGTCCAGAAGACGGTTGTTTAAAACATTTTTAAAAAGTATCTTCATGAATTACTGGTTTTCCAGATTGTATGACCAGAAACTGCGTTCAAGGTGCAGGTCAAGACTAGATTTTGTTCCTTTTGTCATTATGAAATCTTGATTCTATTTAATAACTTTATGAAAAACAGAGATGACCCTAGTATCTTGAGGTCCTAATTTTAAAGTGTCATTTGAATGTGACAAATTTGGATGAATGTAGGTGTAGGGTTTTGTTTGTGTTTGTTTTGTATATTTGCAGTAGCATGTTTTCTTAGTTTTTAAAAGTTATTACTACAAAAATTATGAAATTTGTTATTCATTTTCCCCTACAGTTAGGTTTTCTGTAATGATGAGTGAATAGTTTTCAACTTAAAATTATTTTTCTTTAACTTTAACATTGGTAGTTTTGCATTGTATATGAAAGAATACTTGAAAATTTTTGGATTTTTTTATATTTGTAATTGTATTTTTTGTGATTTTGGAATAGAGGGGTTTCCCTGTGTAGCTTAGGTGTCTATGAAACTAACTCTGTAGCCTAGGCTGGCCTGCTAGGGATCCTCCTGCCCCAGCCTCCTGAGTGTTGGGATTATAGGTGTGTGCCAACAGTACAAGCTTGTATATGTAATTTTTCAGCTAAAACATTTTAAGTAAGGTTCAATTCACTGTATAAATAGTAAGATGAGGATTGTGCTTTGGAGGGGTAAGGTTTTAGCACTTCATTCAGAAGATACCATCATTAAAGTTTGTTTTGTAGAACTGTGCATCTAAAGTCTTTTGATTAAAGTTCAGAGACAAAGCATGATTTCAGTGTAGGGGTTTAGGAATTTTAAACTCCAGGTTTTGATTTTAATGTGAAAATTTCTAAATTCTTAGGCTTCTTCATAAAGGTGAACTTGTCTCATACATTGTTTACAAGTTTAGCTTTTAATTAAACTTTGCATATTTTTATGAAGAGATAACTAATAATACTTTACTTTGTAGTATCTATAAGTTCAAGACTTTATCCCTGGGATGAAAAGGTGATTCCTGTTAATGTGTTAATTGGATCTGAGTCATAATTTAGTAAGATCTTGGCTTTATAATGATTAAGTTTATAGCATTAAAAAGAAGACCAATTTGGGATAGTTTTGAATTTCTACAATTAAATGCAAGGCCAAAAATTACTTTTTATTTGGTTAATTTTATATTTGATTGCATTTTCAAGTTACCTTGAATTAATAACACAACTATTTTTAATGGAAGGTTTGTGTTAATATTTAAAAGTTGCTGTTGAGTGCCATATTTCAGCATCCTCTGCATTCTTAGTTTTGGTTTAATGCAGCATATTCTTTTCTAAGGTAGACTACTATTAACAGATGTGTCATTAAAGTCTTTAATATCTGATATTACTAGACTTAGTTTCCAGTTAATTCTAGCCACTAACCCCTGAGCACTTGCCATGTGCCAGGTATTGCTATGTACTTTAATATTGTAATTCATCTAATCTTCGGAGCAATCTTGATGCACTTTTGAAAGTGAACTTTACATAAGAAACACTCCATACAGCATAAAAATCATTTCATTTAAAATTTCCTATTCTAAAACACTTTGTTTGTACTCATTCTTAGAGTCCACAGTGACATTGCTAAATTATGTATGTGTGTATATATATATAATTATATCATGATCTATCTATACTATAAAAAGTTCCACAGGATCAAGTTAATATAGTTTTAAAAGCTGTATTGATTAAACTGCTAATATTTCTTTCATTTTAGTTTCAAATAAATACCTCAACTGTTTACATAGTTTATTGTGGCATCTTTCATCAAATTTGAAGTACATTTACTTCTCCTAGGAAATCTTCAAATAGTTGGAGAATAGATTAATATGCCTTTTGGCTTATAAATGTGCTTTTAGTTCTTAAAAAACTATTCAAATATACTTATTTAAAAATTATTGCGTTAATGTACTTTGTATTTCTAAATGGGTAATTTTTCTTGTATTCTGAAAGAAAATTAAAAAGGTTTTCTAGAAGAAAACAAAAGATGTTTAGAGGAGAATTTATCTCTTCTATATTAAGAAAGTTTCTGACTATATCTGGATATCTGGGAGTTTTAAACAGGAAGGTAGAATTTAGCCAATAATGGAGATTAGTCCAGATTTGGTTTGAGTTGAATGCCTGCCTTCTTGATGCTTTGTTTTAACTGTATATTAAATTTTGAGGATAGGAGCTGTACATAATCATGATTGTCATCTGCAATGCCACTTCTGTATGAAGTCAATTGTAGATTTCAATGTGAAGAATCCTAAATATCAGCTATGAAAAAGCTATCGAATATGTAATGCTACATTTCCTTTGTGGCTAAGGAAATTGAGACACAGAGAATTAAAGGGACATTATCAGTACCAGTCTGAGGGAAGCAGAGTTGAAAATAGTTAATAAAGTTTTTTGGTCTGTCTGTTGCTTTTTCTAAAGAAAACTTTAAGAAGAACTTTGCCAGGGATTCTAATCCTGGGGGGAAAATCTGCCAGTAATTCTTGATGTTTAGTGGACTAGAGATAGGTTTTATGTGTGTACATTAAGTACTTCCATTTTACAGTTGAGAGGTGCCTGAAGCAGATTTTAGAATTCTGTGTGTATATTGAATTAAATGGCCAGTTGAGCCAGTGTTCTTTAGTAGCCCTAAGTTATCATAGGTGTCTTTATATACAGTTAAGCAACGTTTTACGTTAGAAGTAAAAGGGGCTGTCTTAATAGCTTTTTTATTGGTTTATATGAAGCAGAGGATAAACATATCAGTGTTTGAAGTCAGAATATTAGGTACATCACCTAGCACAAGCTTTTTAATAATGGACATGTTGAGATGTACATTGGTTGAGATTGTACTTTGATGTAGAGAAAAAGAGGAAAATGCTTTTTTTAATGTGTATTTTTGTTTATAGAGTTGGTTTTTAAGAATTAACAATTTGAAAGGTCTGACGGTTTGTCAAAAAGTTTCAGGTTTTAGGAAAAAAACTACAGTGTTATTACTGTATTTTGAATAGAGCTTATAGGGTAACAACTCCAAGTAGGAACAGGTTATTCAAAATACCAAGACAAATTGTTTTGAATTTCATTTCCACTTCAGTGTGTTTACTTTTCCTGCATATATTTTTGAAAGTTTGATATAGCCTTGTGTATTTGTCCTGGTATATACATTAATTTCTTCTCTTTTTTTGGGGGGGATCAAAAGCAGGTTGTTTATCGTACCAGCTTTCACAGATTCTCCCTTTTAATGCTTTTATTTTGAGCCATGGTCTCACCAAGTGGCCCAGACTAACCTTGAACTTGCTATACTTATCAGACTAGCCTCAAACTTGTGATCCCCCTGCCTCAGCCTCCAGAGTAGCTGGGATTGCAGTCATGTGCTACATCCTGGCTTAGATTTTCTTATGATATACTTACTAAAATCTGAAACTACATAGAATCTAAAGTAGTTCTTCTTGCTCATCATTTATGTTTTAAAATATCAGTTGTTAAAATTAAATTCTTTTATTAATTCAGTTTGGCTATCATAAAGTCTAAAATGATAGCATGGAACCTTACAGCCAAAGATCAACTATAGTTTAAAGAAAGTTATTATGGGTTTTAATTTAGAAATAAGCATGTATGAAGCCAGGTTTGACGGATCACGTCTTTAATCCCAGCACTTGGGGGTTTGAGTCAGGTTCAAGGACACTTCCTCATACTTAGTGAGCTCCAGGATTGTCAGGCCTACAGGTCTCAGAGATCCCCCTTCTCCCCCCCCGCCCAAAAAAAAGAGGTAGCTGACATACAGGAAATTATTTACATATGAACTTTGCACTTACTTGTATGAAAGAGAATTACTGTGTCTTTTCACTTGTATGAAAGAGAATTACTGTGTCTTTTCACTTGTATGAAAGAATTACTGTGTGCTTTTCAATCTAAGTTTAGTTTTATGTTAGTTCATTTGTGATAGTTTTCTTGATACTTTTATTTTCTTTGGTTTACTTTAAAACATTTTGTTAATTACATTTGACAGTTTATATTTTGTTATTTCGTATAATGCAGATGAAACTGATGGAAGACATTAATTGCAGATGATTACTTTTATTGATTTTCCCTGTGTGTGGCAACTGTGGGAAATACTGTCATTATTGCTCTTGGCCACACTTTTCTTAGGTTCATAATTAAGAATCCAATAGGGGTTATAAATGAAAGATCTTGGATAGCAAATATATAATAGGCTTGAGAAAGATTTAAGATGCTATTTTAGTTCTTGTCACTGAGTAGACAGTATATACATATATATTATAATTTATTGACTGAATAAGTATTGGTATAGTTCACATTTTTTGAGTGAATGACATTCTAAAGCATGTTTGATATTATTGCTTTAAATTGCATGACTGGTTGCTGAAGTCTTGAAAATTATTTAAAGCATCAATAAGAAAATCTTTGATAATGAATAATTTTAAGTACATTAAGGTTTCTTTTATTTGGAGTTGAAAATTGATGATCTTAACACAAAGTGATTTAAAATGTCAAGAAAAAATAGGGTAGTTTTAATGTAGTCTAGTCCTTGCACTTTATGGAAGGCCATAGGAAACATGACTTAACATACAGGAATTTTAATTACATATAACCGCTTCCACAATGTTTAAACTTACTTTTGTTTTAAAAATGGCAACTTGCCATTTTCCCTGTTGACTTACTAAACTTGTTTACATAGCTTATTCTTTATTATCTAAAGCTGTTACATCTTTGTTCATTCATCTACTTATTCACTAATTCTGTATTTGTTGAATAAGTGCCAGGCACAGTCAAATTGCTTTAATAATTTACATTGTGATTCAGTAGAATTAAAGATGGGAAAGGTTTTGTATATTATAAAATGATATTCAGATGAAGTTATTATATTCTCTGATAGTGAATCATGAATGAAAATAACTTTACTACTGAATTCACTATGAGTTTTGTATGTACCTTTTTATAAGTGATAAAAAATTAGATTATCTTGCACTAAAATATTTAATTCAATAAACTTAAAAATAAACCAAATTTTATGTTTGCACAGAGCATATTTCTACAAAAGTTACTATGGGAGGAGGGTCAAGTTTGCTTTACCATTGGAAACAGGTGACAGAACTTTAGCTCATCTTGTGGACTAGTGTTTATGGAAATGTGGGTGACTTAACAGGAGACTAGATGACTGGAACAGGAGCATTGCCACTTAGGAAATCAAACCAGAGGATATGTTTATTGTTTAGGAGCCAATAGCATTGCTTTTACATATTAAAGACAGCCTTTCCTGCTAATCTAATGATTACATTTTAAAAATTATCTTTAATGAAAATACCATTTTAGCTTTTAGATACAAGAACAGGTTTTAAAACTGAAAGTTGTGGTTATAGGTAAAATTTGATAACTTGTTTCAAATGCGATGGAATAAGACCACCTCTAACAATTAGGTGCAGTGGCCCTAATAAAGTTTGTAAAACTTGCTGCTTTAATGTACATTTTAAAAGCTTTTTTAAAAACATATATTCATTGATTGTTCCCTCCCTTCCTCCCTCCTCCCTCCCTTCTTTCCTCCCTTTCCCTTCCGTGCCTCTCCTTCCCTATCTCTTTTTTTTTTTTTTTTGTCTCTCTCTGTCCAAGAAATTAGTTTTCAGAAACAGGTCCATTATAAAATAAGATTATTTGATTTGATTGATCTCGTTGAATTTCAGGAAGACTTCCATCCTCTCAGTGTTCTTGGTAAGGGTATTCCAACACATTTTACTTTAATTGGAAGTATCTCTTGGATATATTGTTTTTGATATTATCCTAATATTTATTCTACTTCTATTCCCAAGAATGATATAAATTCTCTTTTGTCCAGATTGTATAGTTTTATAATGAGAAAAATAAACAATCTTACTAGAAATTGAGCTCATTTGTCTAAATAGTACCAGTGAGAAGAGCTGAGTGCAGCTATGATGATGACATCATTTTGCACTAGTCTTTTCCAGTATTTACTTAAAGTTCTTTATACAATATACAGAGTTAACCCTTTGATTTAGCTATATAATATGCAGTTACTTGGGTTTTTCAGATATGATCCCAATCAAACTCAAATGATGTTTGAATGCTATACTTTAGGGCTTTTATTTATTTTTTGTTCTGTTTTTAATGTGAAGTGGGTATTGCTTTAAATAATGTGACTTTTCTCCTGGCAGTATTCATTGTGGGAATTGCTGGTGGTAAATTATATCTTATTTTAGAATATTTAATGTTAGGAGAGATGTGTCAGGAGGACAGAATTATAAAATTTCCCCAAAGTTACCTGAACAAACGATTTATTTTTTCCAAATCTTTTAATTTAATGTTCTTTCAAACAATCATCATTTTGGGAAAGAGACCCAGATTGCAGTCTTTATTCTGCGGCAACAGGTCCCCATGATTATGCTTTTGAGTAGTTCTGCCCTTTCTCCTATGTATTGCACGTAACATATTTGTATAGCCCATGACAGGGTGGTCTTCTATTGAGCCATATAGCCTTTGTCAGATTGTTCAGAGAATGTTTAGTTTTAATCACTGATTGATAAAAAGTTAGGCTTCACATATAATATGTGTTGGAGGAAAACTTATAATTTAGTTCAGTACTAGCTGGGAATCTAACATTGAATTTAATGCTGTGTATTATTTATGAAAACCCAACTTCATAGAGTAATATAGTTACTCTAGATATCCGTTTTTGTTTTTTTTTCTAGTTACCTAGAGTTCATGCTGTTTGTCCTTGGCCACCTAACACCAGCATATCTAGTCCATATTTTTGCAAATGTAGAAGCAATTTTTTTCTTAGATTGATAGGGATAATAATAAATAGTTCATTAAGCTTATTGTCATATATATATACACACATATATATATATATATAAAAGCCTTTTTACTCCGAATTTATCATATAAAGACCCAGGGCATACATTTCTACTGTTTGTCTTAGAAAACACTCTATTTCTTTTTGAGCAATTCTGTTTTTTTTTTTATATTACAGATACAGTTGCATTGAAACCTGTCATATTTTTGAATTTACAAATTTCCTAAAACATTTTATTCCATAAATTTGGCTCATCTTTTACATGTAGAGTTTTGAAATGAAGAGAGCAGACTTCAGAGTCAGGCATTCTGAATTCAGAACTTAGCTCTATAGTTTACTACCTTGAAGTCTAGCAAGTTACCTTTTCTCTGTGAGTCCCAGTTTTTTCCATTCTGTGAAATTAATAATGCCCTAATACAGTTGTGAAGATGATCAGATTATGATAGATGAGCAGTTAGTTATTGTCATGTCTTTTTTACTTCATATTACTTTTGTTTCAGTTTCTTTATCTAACAAAAAATTACTAAATGTTGTGTACTTAATGTAATCTACCTGAAATATTTTTAGAGCAAGGTGGATTATATAAACATTAGTTTCGTGGCACATTTTACTTTACATAAAGTACTTTGATATAACTATCTGAAATTAGAGGGATTTGAGCCACTTAACTTTTATTCTTTGTCCCGTCATTTCAGTATATGTTCTAAGACATGCTGTTTGTTTGTGTAGGTCTGACATGGTTTTGTCAGGACATTTTATCCAGTCACTGTCATGTCACATTTGTCACAAGACCAGAGCAGTGTCGTCATTACAGAGCTGTTCAGTAAATAAGCCCCTCATGTGTGAAGAGTTAGACTTTGTGACGTCAGGTCAAATGAAGGCATTTACAAAGGCTTAGTTGTTTGTGATTGCTATGTGAGTTCAAGAATGGGGAAAAAAGAAACTCTTCTTCAATACTTCCTTCCAGGCTGAGTCATCACTAGAGAGTGGGAAGTGCAGCAGCAGCAGCCACAGCAAAGAATCCAAATCCTAAAACTGATCCTGCAAAGCATCATTTCTCCAAGTTGGGGGCTCAGAGGGGAGCCATCATGAGCGATGTTACCATTGTGAAAGAAGGTTGGGTTCAGAAGAGGGGTAAGTTAAGTGCTGAACAGCGAGTGTGTCCTGAGAGCTGATCAAGTAAATGCTGATGTGCTGTCTAAGAAAGAAATAATGCTCAACATGTAGGCTAGAAATTTGCTTATTGGGAATTTCCTCCTAATTTTGATTTTTTTTAGTTTGTAATTATGATACTAGATTTTATATGCACACATGTGAGTACTGTATTTTTCTGTGGTATCTTCATATTCTACAGACTTTACAGAATTACTTAACATACAGAAAAGGACTCTTGTGTCTGTATAATATAATATACTTAGGTAAAAATACTCTATTGAGTCAATTTGTATGGTGGTAGAAAGGAAGGGAAAGCTTAGTCCATACACTGTTGAATTGTTGAACAGGCCCATAAATTAGGTAAGTTAAAGCTATGATGTAACTTCAAATGTGGAGAGTGATTTTTTGTGTTTAATTTGGTATTTCTTGTTTATATTATCTACTTTTACTTTGTATTTCTTGTCCATTTTTTAGATAAATACATCATTTTTATTATTAAATAGCCTATGTAAAATTTAGTTTATAATCTGAGTGATCACCACCTTATATCATCTTTATGTTTATTAGAGATCTAGTCCTTTAGGCTGGATGCTCAGCCACTTTATCTGTCTACCTGCATGACCAATCAAATAGGATGAGGGATGCTTTTGAGTCCTATATTTTTGTTAACTAAGGTACCTCTCAAACATTACTTTTCATATTCTTTGGAGATCTTTGGTTAATATCTATGCTAAAAAGCCAAATGTATTATGGAATTTTTAAATAGGCCTCATTAAGTTGTATAGCATTTTAATGAGTTATGTCTAATATTTATGGTGATGCAGCAAACACTACAGTCCTCATACATGTCCATCACTCTATAAAAGTTTATTTCTGCATCTTTTTGGTTCAGTGCTTCTCTTTCAACCTTGACAACCACCTCATGTGCTGTCTGTTACTATAATTATGCTTTTCTAAGATTTCAGTTCAATGGACTCTTGAAATCCACAGTCTTTGGTGTCTGGTTTCTTTCCTGTACATACTTGAGTGCTTTATCCATGTGGTATATGTGAGAAGTAGGATTCTGAGGTGTGGAAATAAAGTTCTTCATTTATTTGTTTATTTCTAATTCTCTTTTTGAAACAGAATCTTACTTTATACCCAAGGTCATGTAGCTCAGGTAGTCATCCAACTTGATGACCTTCCTGCTAAGCATCTTGAGTACTGGGATTATAGGCAAGTCACTCACTTCTGCCTTTATCCTTTTAATACTTGGTAGAAATTTGGACTGTCTCTGAATATTATGAATAAACTTTTTATGACCATTGAGTACATGCCTTCTTAAAATATATTTCCATTTGTTTTGGGTAATAACCTAAGATAAGATTTTGGGCTATATGGGTAAGTGCCTGTTTAAATTTATAAAATTGTCAATTTGTTTTCCAAAGTGACTGACTGTAGTGATATATTTTTTTGTGTGTGTTTTAACAGATAAAGCTTGCCTGAAGATCAGAGTGCAGAGCTAAGGCCCTAGAGGCCAGGGAGTGGTGGCTCACACCTTTAATTCCAGAATTTGGGAGGCAGAGATAGAGGGATCTCTTGTTAGTTCAAGGCTATCTGTCTAAAACAGAAGCAGAGCGCACACAAAGGTGATCCCAGCACTTGAGAGGTGGAGAAGGGAGTGATCTGGCTGGACAGAGAGAGGAATACAAAGTGGAAGGAGATAAGAGCTCAGTGCTGTCGGAGGAGACAGTCTGAGGACAGGATTGCTTCTTTGGTCTGAACATTGGTAGATATTAAAGGTCTCTCTAGTGGCTGGCTGTATTGCTTCTCTCATCCTTCAGCTCCCACCGCCTTTTTTCTGACTCTGGGTTTTATTAGAATTCCTGCTACAACTGACCTTCGATGTTAACTTTTTTCTTTTGTTCTTATGTATTTGGAAAGCATTCAGATTGCAGTGCTGTGAATTTTTTTCTTTCTTTTTTCTTTCTTTTTTTTTTTTTTTTGGTTTTTCAAGACAGGGTTTCTCTGTGGCTTTGGAGCCTATCCTGGAACTAGCTCTTGTTGACCAGGCTGGTCTCGAACTCACAAAGATCCGCCTGCCTCTGCCTCCCGAGTGCTGGTATTAAAGGCGTGTGCCACCACCGCCCAGCTGAATTCGTTTTCTCTTAACTAGTTTATATTCTCTTTCTTTGGTAGGGAAAGGGAAGAGAGAAGATGGCAAATCATTTAAGCCTTCAAAATTTTTCTTTATTAGTTCCTAAAATCTGGTTTGTAAGACTGTCGTAAGGCCCAAAGGAGGTAATGACTATGGATATCTTTATATTCCTGTCTGTCTAAGGCCCAAGGCCTTGAGTATTTTTAATTAACCACATCTTTTCTGAAATACTATGATGGAAGGTTGGTGTTTAGTCTGTAGACTATATAATAGAAAACAAAGAAAATGGTATGCAAGAAATTCTGTTGTTCCTATACTGGACAGAGAATCACACATACTCTGTGTGTCTGTGTGTTTGTCTGTGAATCCGTGTTTATGTTTGTTGAGAAGTAGTGACCATCTGAACATAATGTGAGGATGTGAGTAAGTACTCAGGTGTCAAATGAAATGTCAGACGTTTCTGTGCTTTATCTCTTCAGTTGGTTCCTGTCTTTAGAGAAAATCATTGTAGCGTCCGCTGGCCCATTTTCCCATCCATCCATCCATCCATCTATCTAATCTTTTTGAGACAGTTTCTCTGGCTGTCCTGGAACTCACTTTGTAGACCACGCTGACCTCAAACTCAGAGAGATCCTCCTCTGCTTCCCGAGTGCTGGACTTGAAGGTATGCGCCATGACTGCTCAGCTGTAAACTTTATCTTTAATTTTTGTGTTGATCAGTAGCCTAATTGTGCATACAATACACAGTACTTTATTTTTGAATAACTGTTTTTATATAATCTGGTGTCTTTGTTATGAAAATGGAAAAAAAATTAACTTGGGAGACCCATTTACCTTTTCCTTTTTGTTTTGTTGCCTTTATGGCTAAAACTTAGATGTTGGACCAGCACCTTTGAGAACATTATCTCTAAATTTGCTTTTGTAAACTGTGTCTTGAATTCCTAATATTCCCTTTATGGATTGTATTGTCTATATATAATATTTATTGTTTATTGCCAAGGTTTATAGTAGTTAAACTGCTATAACTGAAAAGCAAAGAACATTTATGATATTCTAAAGATAAAAGGGACTTTTTTTTGTAGCTTCTCAGTTCTCAAAATTATGTCTTTCTATGGTTTGCGTCATGATTTTTGTAACTTTTTTTTCTTTCCTTTTATGGCTTTTGAGACAAGGTCTGACTGTATATCCCAAATGTGATGTGGGAGCGTCATATATCAATCTGTTGATTTCATTGGTTAAGGAATAAAGAAACTGCCTAGGCCCCTTGATAGGCCAACCCTTAGGTGGGTGGAGTAAACAGAACAGAAGGCTGGGAGAAAGAAGCTGAGTCAGGGAGTCGCCATGGTTCTCCCACTCCAGACAGACACAGGTTAAGATCTTTCCTGGTAAGCCAGCTCGTTAGCTACATGGATATTAGAAATAGAAATGGGTTAGATTAATATGTAAGAGCTAGCCAATAAGAAACTGAAACTAATGGGTCAAGCAGTGTTTAAAAGAATACAGTTTCCGTGTAATTATTTCCGGCATAAGCTAGCTGTGGGGGCGGCCGGATGCTGGGGACGCAGCCCCGCCGCTCCTATTTCAACACAAATGGACCTTCAACTTGTGTTCTTCCTGCCTCAGTCTCCCAAGTTTGGAATTGTACGTATTGGTGACAATGCCTGTCTTTTTCTTGAACATTCTTAGGTCTATGTTTCTCCCCTGCTGGTTGAAAAACATATGCTTTATTCATTGATTGTTTTGCTTTTTAATCCCAATATGCGAAGTACTAATGTACTGTTTTCTGGGTATGATAGCACCATGTCATTCTCTATTAAGCTACATGCGTCCTTGGATCTCATATTGTTATTATTTTGTTTTGAACTCATTTCACAGTTTCCTACAATGTCTCCTAAGTTGATACATGTTTTCAGGAGTAATGTGTATGGGTGTTTGCCAGTGTAATATTTAAAACTGTCCTTTTGACTTTCATGTCTGGTACATTTCTTGGCTGGGTTTAAATTCACATTTAAATTGCCTTCATTCAGAACTTTGAAGGCTGCATTTGTTTGCCTTTAATAACCAGTTTTATTGAGGAGCGGTGTGATGGTGTGGTGGCTCATGAATGTTTCTTTGCGGAAAATCCACTTTTGTTCTATGGAACCTGTTGATGCTTCTGTGTCTTTGGAATAATGAAATTAAAGGAGGGTGAATTAGAGTCTCATTTTTTGCTCATTGTCTTAAAAGATTTAGTGGACAGTTTGAATATGAAAGTTTAGGTCAGCCTTTCTGTAGTGGGTTTTCTTTTTCCATATCTTTTTTTTCTCTTGTGTATTCTCTTACTTTCTAGAACTTCTAAATCAATTTGATAAGTAAAAACATTCATTTTCCATGTCTTTCTAGGAAAGAGAAGTATTTTCTTGGACGTTTTATTGACATTGCATTTTCTTCCAGTGTGTTACTGAATAATTTCAGTAATTCATATTTCTAGAAATTCTTTGTAGTGAATAGTTACTTTTATAATAGTTTAGAACACTAAGTTTTATTTCGAGTTTTCCTCCTCTTTCAGTTAAGTATTCCACTTTGTTAATTATCATTTTTTTCTTGGTGGTGGTTTCTTTTAGGTGTCTCGTGATACTGTTTATACAGTTATGAGAAAAAATTGTGATACTGGTAGTGCTCTCTCATTTTATTTATTTATTTATTTTTTACAATTTTCTTGGTATTTTTGGCAACTAAGTGTGCCGAGTTAGAATTTGTGATGTAATTAACTAAATTCTTGAAAGCATTATTTGAAACTCTAGAGTAAATAAATTCTGGCATCCCCCACTATTTGTTCTTCTAGACAATTTCAGTACTGTTTGAATAATAATTTCATGTTTCAGTCAAACATATTTCATAATGTACACTGTTGCTTGGCTTTCATTTGGCTCCAAGAATTTCTCTTCCCGAAAGCATTGTTATTTACCCTGGACAGATAATTATAACTTGAACCCTGGTGTATTTGTTTGGAGATATCTGTCTCCTTTACATTATAGTGTGTTTTTAAGCATTATTAGGTATCACTGTAGAGAATTGTATTAAAATTACTTACTATAGTGACTAAAATATAAAAAAATGAAGTTAAATTCATTGCTGAGAATGTTGCTTCCAGGTTGTTCAGTGGTAGAGCACATGTTTCCAATACTGGAAACAAATGGTAATATAGTTTTTAGTTTGAGTATTAGTTTTATTTCTCCATATATTAGAATATATATATTTGAATCAGTTCTTGATTATCTAACTTCTTTCTAGATACTATCTGTTTTTATTTGTACCTTTAATGTAAGTTGATTTTTCAGTAAATAACTTCACAGACAATGGGGAAAAGGTGCTAAATAGTGATATTCGTATAGGATAAGTGCTTTCTTAGTCTTGTTGTTAGAGATTTATCAATAATGAAACTGTCCTGTGGAGTTTTCTGTAGCATTTGAAGATGATTCAGATGACATACAAACTTGACATTGCTAGCGTAGAATGGATAGTTATTGCATAGCATAGACTAAGTTAATATCTGTATTTTCCTCTGAGGTGGACCTAAGGATCACTTTTCAGCTTGGTTTTATATTAGCATAGTAACTACCTGTGTATTTAACAAATTCTTACTGATAATGTTCTGGGTGACTCCAAACCTTAAAAGCTAAATAGTGAATTTTGCTTTTGTGTTTTTTCAGTTTATTATAACTACTGGTAATATTTGCCATGTAGAAACACATAGTACACTAGTACAATAGGAAATTTCAACAATTTAAAAAGATTTTAAATGGTAAATTAAATAAGCTGCAATAATAATAGTGTTTTACAATTTTTAAATATTTTAAATAATCTTGTTTCTTAAAAACCTAAATGTTTTAGCCTACTTTTTAATTCCACAGTAAAATACCTGAAATAAGCCACTTTGTAAAAAGAAGATGTTTGTTTAGTTTATTTACTAGTTTGGAGGCTCAAAGGCATGGCAGCTACATGTACTTAACTCTGTTGAAAGTTCCCTGTCAGGTATCAGATGGTAACTGAGCACGCAAACCATCACATTTGGAGACAGACGACAGGGAGAGGACAAGAGAGACCATGCTGTAGTATGAGCTGTGGGCTTCTTCCCACAGCCCGGCTCCTGGCCGCCTGGCTAGCTTATACCCCGAAATAACAACACACAAACTGTATTCTTTTAAACACTGCCTGGCCCATTAGTTTCAGTCTCTTAACCCATTTCTATTAATCTATGTAGCACCACGAGGTGCGCTTACTAGGAAAGATTCAGCATGTCTGACCTGGTGGCTGGCTGCATCACGTCTGCCCTGGAGAGAGCTGCATGGCATCTGAGCTCACTTCCTCTTCCTCCCAGCATTCTGTTCTGTTTGCTCTGCCTATCTAAATTTTAACCTATCAGGGTCAAGGCAGTTTCTTTATTTAACCAAAGACCTTCCTCCATCACCATGCTTTGTATCTGGCTTTTTCTTTTGCACCACCAACCAGCTCCAAAATCATGACATGTAGACTTAACTAGTTTTAAATGCTTGGCCTAGCTTAGGCTCTCTTTTCTGACTAGCTCTTTTAACTTAAATTAACTTGTTCTTTTTATCTACCTTTTGCCTCAAGGCTTTTTACTTTTCTTTCCTTCTGTTTATCTTACTTTCACTGCTACTCCTGTCTGACTTATTGGTGTCTGCCTGGCTTCTGGCCTAGGTGTCTCCCTTGTTCTCTCTGCTTTTCCTTCTTTCATTCTTTCCTTTGCTCAAGCCTAGATATTTCCTTCTGTTTATTCTCTCTGCCTGACAGTCTCACCTATCCCTTTCCTGCCTAGTTATTCAGCTTTTTATTAGACCAGTCATGTGCCTTAGGCAGGCAAGGTGAAATAGATGTAAAACATGTTTACATACATATACATTCTTACATTGTTAAAGAAATGTAGCATAAAAAAAAGTAACACACCTTTACAAAAAGTAATATTCTGAAGCATCAAATGGAACACATCTTTGCCTAGTTAAAATAGTATTTTACAACAGTACTTTTTTTTTTATAATCATTGTCTTACAAGAACTAAAGGGGTCTCATGAGAATAACCCAACAAGAGCATGCCCCTAGTGACCCTGAGGACTTCTCTTCAGGCGTCACTCTCAAAGCATTTATCATATCTCTAAACTGCTACCATGGGACCAAACCTAACATCACAAAGAATGCTTGGGTGACTCTTATCATACCCCAAGTATAGCACTAAGTAATAATTTATGAATGTAGAAAGTCAGTTCTTTGGTAACAAATTAGGAATCTTAGTAGTCAATTAATATATAATGTGACTTTTGGGACATTAATACAAATTTAAGAGATAACTTATTGAAAACATTTTGTTTGATGAAATGCTAGTGTGAATTTGTTATACCTGTTCATTATTTTAATTTTTTTTAACAGATTGAACCTTCTTGTTGTTACTCTTTTGTAACCAGTTGTGCCTTCAAATAACCATTTTTGTTATTTAGCTTGTATTTATAATATCCATAATCTCTGTCAATGGAATATGTTGTAATAGCGGTGGTGCTGCGTTCCCAGCACCCAGGCCGCCTGGCTAGCTTATGCCCCGAAATAACAACACACAAATTGTATTCATTTAAACACTGCTTGGCCCATTAGCTCTAGCCCTTACTGGCTAATTCTGTTATCCCAATCAACCCATCTCTAATAAATTGTGTAGCATTGGTCTTACCGGGAAAGATTCAGCATGTCTGACCTGGCGGCTTGCTCCATCGCGTCTGCTTCAGAGAGCAGAGCTATTGCGTCTGCCCTGGAGAGGGGAGCATGGCGTCTCTGAGCTCACTTCCTCTTCCTCCCAGCATTCTGTTCTGTTTACTCCACCCACCTATGTTCTAACCTATCAGGGCAAGCAGTTTCTTTATTTAATTAACCAGTGACCTTCCTCCATCAGGAATACTTGTCTTACATTCTATGAAATGGTTTAGTTAAAGTAGATTTGGTAATGTAAATATTTTATCTCTTAATTGTCTCATAGGAGCTAAATCCTGTTATGCACAATACACTGTAGTAACATAAGGATTGTGAGCAGGTTATGTTGTGATTTGTGGAGTTGTGATCTAATAAAATTACATAATTTGTTTAATGGAAAGCAAAACAAAAATTTTTTAGGTGCAAAAATCTGAGAGCCTTTCTTTGTACATGTGTTCCTTTGTTCATGTTTTATTTATGAAGTAACTTTAGAAAATAGTTTACAAAGTGGTTAAAGAGAAAGAAAATAACGTGATTTCCTGTTTACTACCTAGCAGCAGGGCTTTCCCATAGAGAGCGGATAGCTGTGATGGTGACTGTGTAAACCACATTTCAGGTTAGAGAGACGTTATAACAGTTGAAGTTACCAAACAATGAGTTTTCTCTTCTACATCTCCCGTAGCCAGGATTGGCCTTGAACTTGCACTACAGTGAGACTGGCTTTGAACTTCACTCCTGCCTCTACTTCCTGGGATTACATGTGTGCACCACTACTAAGTTTAAATTCATTTTCTAAAGACTTTGAAATTTAGAGACTTAATGTATTTGTAATCTGGAATTTTTCTCACAGTTTTCATACGCTTATTTTGAAAATTGTAAGCAAGAAAGCCTAATAGAGAAAACCATCAAGTGATAAGCTCTCATACACATTCTGGGGTTAAGGAATTGTGAAATTGCTATGATACAGACATATACTTGTTTCCAATTAAGAGTGTAATCATTCAGTTTACTTACAAATATTAGTTTGTTTTCAGTGTGCACAAGGCAAATTTACCAGGGAAATATATCTCTATTTCTTCATGTTAAAGATTTTCTTCCTATAATGTCAAATTATCTGTTAAGAACCAGAATTCTTTTTCTTGTTTCTACAATTCAGATATAGCCATCTTAAGGCCCGTGGGGTGTGTGTGACTGAGTATAGCTGTAAACACTGCTCAATATTATAAGCTTAATTAAAATATGAGGATTTTTTTTGTAATTTATGCAGTTTGCAAGTGAATTTTGTAGATGACAAAATCATGTTGCAATATCTAAAGGTTGGACATTCCTCCATGTCTTTTCATTTCTTTTTCTGGCCATATTTTACTGGGCAGGGTCTCTACTACAATGCTCAATAAAAGTGGTGATGGTGTATTTTTGGCCTTCTCATTTTAATAGGAGAATGCATTTTACCACCAAATCCTCAAGCTGTTGCTTCTCCAATTTTGCTATTTGTCAGGCTGCATTCCTTTTTCCTGTGCTGAGTTTTATGAATTTGTTTCCCACTTTTCCCAAAATATTTTATTGTTACTATGGTTGTATTTCAGAATGACCATAATTCACACATTAATATATTAAAATAAAAATGGTTATTAATGTGTGAATTAAGATCATTCTGGAATAAATCCCATTTGAACAAGATGCATTTAAAATATGTTCCAAATTTGGATTTAATAATAGCCTATTTAGGTTCACCAATTGTAGTCTCCATGACCCTTATTTATGGCTAGAAACCAATTATGAGTGAGTACATCCCATGTTCATCTTTTTGGGTCTGGG
>NC_022013.1:87010236-87015020 GCF_000317375.1 Microtus ochrogaster
ATCAGGCTGGTCTCGAACTCACAGAGATCCGCCTGCCTCTGCCTCCCGAGTGCTGGGATTAAAGGCGTGCGCCACCACCGCCCGGCTTTTCCCTGTTTTCTTGCAGTGTAAAAACTTAGCATTTTTCATGTATTCTGTTTTATTGTTTTTATTGGCTTGTTATGCTTCTTAAAATTTTAAAACATTTATAGCTAATGTTTAATATTTGTTGATGTAACTGAGTAATTGATGTAGTCTTGTGTGGTTCAGCTCTCTGTTGCTATGACAGAGTACCCAGGAAAATCAGCTTAGAATGAAGAGTTATTTTGGCTCAGGGTCTTAGGGACATCATGTTACTTGGCCTTGTTTTTGGGTTTGTGACAAAACAGCACATCATGATAGGATATGTGTGGTTGAGGAAGTTATTCCTCTCATGGTGACCAGGAAATAAGACAAGAAGAGGGCAAAAAGAGGCCTAGGATCCCAGTATCCTCTTCAAAGTCATGTTCTCAGTAACCTGACGTACTTTTACTAGCTTCTGCTTTCTGAGGATTCCTTTCAGTTAGTGCTATAGACTGACAATAAAGCCATCAACAGATGCCTTTTTAGGTACTTTTAGGATGAAGCCATATAATAGGTTTGTTGTTATTTTATTTGAATTCAATGAGGAAAATTCCTTTGCTTATACCTTCTTGCCTTCTTTTGGGTAAGACTGGTTTTTTTTAGCATTTCTGTATCCCTAGCTGTATAACTTTTCAATGAATATGGCCGTCCTCCCAAAGGTCTGTAAATTGGTTCTTGGAGGAGAGTCTAAAAGACACTTTGTAGATGTTATAATAATTTGTGGTTCTCTAGTGGACTATATTATGGAAATAGATTGACATATGTGTGGTATTAAAAATTCATGGAAAGAAACTTAGTGATTAGTGAGAAAATATCTGAAGAGGCTCTTTAAATGGAAGAAACTGAGAAACATTGTTCTGCTACCATTGTAACTTGGATTTTTTTAATGCATTTTCTAGAGCAGTGGTTTTCTTTTTAAATTTTTGAAGTTTTTACATTTGTCTGTCTATGTATTTATCATTCAGGTCTGTGTGTTTCATGTTTTGGTGTGGCTCTGAGGATAGTTTGTGGGAGTTGTTCTTTTCATTTCATGATGTATCTTTTGGGGATTGAACTCAGGTCATTAGACTTGGCAGCAGGAGCTTTTTCTTTACCAAATGAGTGACCTTGCAACCAACCAATTGTGTTTGTGTGTGAGTGTGGTTTTTTTTTTTTTGTTTTGTTTTGTTTTTATTTCCAGTATAGTGTTTGTCTATGTATCCTGGCTATCCTGGAACTTGCTCTGTAAACCACACACAGAGGCTTATTCTCAGTTATGAGTTCTTGGCCTAAGCTTGGCTAGTTTCTTGCCATATTTTCTTAAATTATCCCATCTATCTTTGGCCTTGGAGCTTTTATCTTTCTCTATTCCTGCATACCTTTTCTTTCCTTCTTACTCTGTGTCTGGCTGTTGCTGGGTGGCTGGCTGGCCTCTGAAGTCCTCCTCCTCTCATTCTTAGATCCTTTTTTCCCAGATTTCTCCCCATATTTAGCTCCTCTCTCTTGTCTCATTATAGACTGTTCAGCTCTTTATTAGACCATCAGGTATTTTAGACAGGCACAGTAACACAGCTTCACAGAGTTAAAAAATGTAACATACACAAAAGTAGCACACCTTAAAATAGCACTCCCCAACAAGCAAGGTCAAGTCTGTCTGGTATACAACTTGAAAAAGTATCATACTAAGCCATGTAGTGTACCTTTAAGTTTCTCTTATGAATGTAACGATACATGTGATGTTTTTTAGACACACTCTGGAATCATGTGGGAAAAGATCCTAATGAAGGGTTTGTTATGTTTTAATTAAGTTTCTGAGTTGGGACTGCTACACACAATGAATTATAACTTTGAATTGTAATCTAAAATAAACTCCCTTCCCCTGTTGTGTTTTATCATGTTGTTTTATCACAGCAACATAAAACAGTAAGTCAAAAGCTAACATGAACTTTCAACTTTGTGAGCAAGACATCTTGGAAGTAAGTGGAACCCAAGATTATAGTACAGGTCAACTTTTGCATATGGTGCCATGAGAGATTTAATTTCTGAATCAACTAGATAAACTTCTCCTAGCTACCGAATAAAGCCGTAGGTTAAAAGTTTGTAGTGTTGAAGGTGCTGAAACTCTTCGAGAAATAGTTATTTAGTGGTAGAGAAGTGACATTAGCAGTAGAGTGGTTTTAGTTTTAGTAGAGTGGTTTTAGTTTTGCTACAACAGAATTGCAGGAATATCTTGAAATTTATGAACGGGACAAAAGTTTGAAAATTTTGAGATAGTGGAAAATAGTTATATACAATATAAAAGCTAAGAGAGAAACTAAAATTTCCAGCTTCTTTGTATACCTAATTTAAGTAGAATCAAGAAAGATCCTGATTGTGGGAGACTGTATAGACTATATATTGAGCACTTTCTCAAAAACCCAAGTCTTTTCCACCTTATCCCACCCCAAAATACAAGAAAAGAGAAATAGTTTCTGGAAAAGATCACATCTAGAACACTTGTGAAAAAAATGTACTTACATATGAAACTGAAGTTGTGATATTTAAATCTTCTGTGATCCTTGAATGATCTAAGGTACGATTTGTACCTTCTTACAACATCTTTGACCTTCCCAACCTTCTTTCTTCCCTCACTTTCTCCAAATGTTATTAAAGACCTGTTGTGGTATGTCCTTCTGTATATGTGTTACTTCTATTTGGTTGATGAATAAAGCTTATCTGTTTGGCTTATCAGAGTAAAGCCAGGCAGGAAATCCAAACAAAGATAAAGAGAGTAGGTGGAGTCGAGTTACCAAGTAGCCCCTGAAGGAGAAATATGCCAGAACATTACTGATAAGCCACAGCCTTGTGGTGATACATAGATTAATAGAAATGGGTTAATTTAAGATGTAAGAGCTAGCTAGGAACACCTGAGCCATTGGCCAAACAGTATTGTAATTAGTATAGTTTCTTTGTGATTGATTATTTGGGTCTGGACAAAGGGGAAATGAAAGCACAGTCCCCATTTACAAAATAACACCCAACATCTAGCAATGTACATCCATATAAAGCCTAAGAAAACTTTAAAAAAGTGCTTCTAAACCCACAAAAATGGGAGCCAGTTGCAGCTTCTTGGTAGCCACATTTTTCCAGATAGGGTTTATTTGCTGGCAGCGAGGAGAGACATGACTTCTTGTAAGAGACAACTTCCTGGTTCATGCTGGTGGCAAGAACCGGATCTTTTGGGAGGTCCTGCTATGGAGCAGTTAAATGGGACTGTGAGCAGCATGCTACTAGTTGATTAATGGAGACATAGACCCACTTTGTCCCTAGAGCTGGGGCAGCGAACATATCTCAGCCATGTTGGATGGGGTGGAGCCAACAGACAAAGCTGAAGCTTTAGTCCTAGCCATGCCCACTTAGCATTTAAAAACACCGCTTCTGGCTAGAAAATGATTGCAGATACACAGAAACAAACAAACAAACAAACAAAAAAAGGCCTCTGAATGGGCCACAGTAAATTTGATAAATGTGCATGGGCTTAAGATAGAGAGGATCAAAGAGTCATAGATTAAAAAAATATAAGTTCATTAAATTGAGGTTCTTAAAGGAAAAATAGAATAAAAATCATAATTGGCCATGAAAAGGTGGAAAATACACAAAGAATCTAGATTTTGTATATTATTGTGTTTTCTTTGAATTTTTTGACTGTGGAGAGACAGTTGATTCTGAAGACTGCTAAGCTAACTCAACAGATATATTTTAAAGGTATCTTGACTGTCAAATTTTAGTCTAAGGATATAGAAAAGAGGTTATGCTTTTGTTTACACAGAGGGTGGGAAACAATGGATTCCTTCCAGGCTAATGTGGTTTGATGGAACAAGACCTTCAAAAGGTCTCTATGAACCCTAAAAATACCTAACAGCTAGAAGCAGTTTAGAGAAAACTGTGCCCAAATTCTCATAATGATTATTCATAAATCTTTGTTTTCAGTTAAAAGGGGTTGGGTATAAATGGTTAATGGTCACAATCATTCTCTTTCTGAAAAAAGGGGGATATGATATAGAAATGAATACTTTACATTGGTATAGATTTTGGTCTATTGATAAAAAAATTTAAGGTCAATTTTGTTACACTACATATTTCTACTGTAATTTAAGGTGTGTTTATGCAGCTTATTTAAAAATGTAATGTATAATTAAATACAGATCACTAGTCATCTATAATAAACTTTTAGTCATGTTAGTGAGGACTTTTAGACATAGATTTATTTCAGTTAATCTTCAGCACCACAGGACCTACAGAATATGACATTTAAAAGGTTTTAAGAACTATACTTTTCTTGACAGACATGTCTGCTTCTGGTAGTACTAATTAGTTCAGAGAGGTTGATGGACTTTGAGGAAACTTGTTATAGAACTTGCCTTCAATGTTACAAGGCTAGCCATTTGGGCAAGAAACTGCTCTTGCCTAGCCTGCTTGATGGTATGCTGTATGAACTGGACTTGCAGAACCCACAGAAAAGTGACTCCTGAACTTCCCAAAAGATGGAATGGTCCTTCAGAGTTCCTCCTTCACAGAAGAAACTACAAAATATTTTGCAGGACACAGAAGAAAGCAGTTGATGAACTTTGCTAGTACAAGGTAGAACAGATTTTCAAATTTCCTGTTTCTCTGAAAAGTCTGCCAGATGTTATGGGCCTATAGGCTGAAGATGATGCCCCAAC
>NC_022013.1:87015481-87035106 GCF_000317375.1 Microtus ochrogaster
TTTATTTTTTGGTTTTTTTTTGAGACAGGGTTTCTCTGTGGCTTTGGAGCCTGTCCTGGAACTAGCTCTTGTAGACCAGGCTAGTCTCGAACTCACAGAGATCCACCTGCCTTTGCCTCCCGAGTGCTGGGATTAAAGGCGTGCACCACCATTGCCCAAATGTTCTATTTATATTATATATAACAAAAATATTGTAACTATAATTCTTGCTTGATAATTGTTCTGTATATGTAATTTTACTATTTTAAAGTTAAAACCTCCCTTATTAATTAGACAGAAAAGGGAAGATGATGTGGGATGTTCTTCTGTAAAAGGGTTGCTTTTATTGGTTTATGAATAAAACAGTTTTGGCCAATAGCTTAGCAGAGTAAAACCAGGTGGGAAATGCGAACAGAGTTAGAGTAGTAGTCAGAGTCAAGGAGATGCCAGGAAGCCTCCAAAGGAGAAAAATGCTATTTTTTTGGGTAAGCTACAGTCTCTTGTTTATACATAGATTAATATAAATGGGTTAATTTAAGATGTAAGAGATAGCTAGGAATACACCTGAGCCAAACAGTATTGTAATTAATATAGTTTCTGTGTGATTATTCTGACCTGGGAAGCTGGGAAACGAAAATGCCGTCTCCATTTACAAAGACCATGTCCCTCTCTCCCTGTAGCTGTACTAGTTATGTAGGTAGAAGGGGTGGTACTTGATTCATAGGTAGCAGGTTTTCTATTCTTATAAATCAATGACTGGGAATCTTAATATTTAATTCTCATTCAGTATGTTTGGTTTGAAATGCAGAAACCAATCTATCCCCCTGTGCTTTCTTCTTTCTCTTCTTTATATAATCTGAATGTGTTGCTCAGGCACTCCCTTTGCCTAAACCTCCTAATACCTGGGCACTTAATTTATTCATTAATTACTAAATGTTTATTGAGTGATATACTGTCATGTTCTTATAACTGTTTGTGTAGTTATTGGCAGAATGTGTCCCAGGTGCCTACTCTCTAATGGGAGGACAGAGATAATAAACAAGTAATTAACAGGAACATTTCATGTAGTGATAAGTATTATGAAGGAAGTAAACCATGATATGTGTTAGAGAATTATGGGTAAATAAGAAGATGACTGCAGGGGTGATCTTGGAAGGAGTCTTTGGATAGATGAGTCTGTTTTTAAAATTTTCTTATCAAATTTGCCATTTTAAAATATTTTACTGCCATTTGTTCTATTGTTTTGTTTTGCTATTAATCTGTGGAACTTAATTCTTTTGTCTTGGAAAACTGAAAGTTTGTATTCATTAAACATCCTACTCTTACCTCTTCTCCCAGCAACCTTTATCCTTTCTGTATCATCTATGAGTTTGGTGCTTCTAGGTACTTTGTATAGATAGATTCATGCAAGTTTGTGATGCTCTAATACTTTGAGGAATTTTCACTTTTGTGATGAGTCCTATAGTCGGTATCCTAATTTCAGAGGAATATTCTAGCAAATGTGAATAACTATCAGACATAATAATAACAAACATTTATTTCCTTTTTTCCCTCAATCCCTACTAAAATGGAATAAACAGAATGAGACAAGAGATTAGCACAGAAGACAGAAATTGCTATACTTTGAAAATAATACTGGCGGACAGTCAGTAATAATCATGATGTTGCACATAGCATCATGGCCTGTAGGCACAGTGCTAACCATATGAAGTACAATACTGTGCTTTTCTGAAGTTCCCAAGAACTTCAGCATTTGGAGACTCCAGATACCTAGGGAGGGTATGTGTCAGAAAAGGGCTGAAAACTAATTGATTGGAAAAACTAGCAGATGGGGGTTTTCTGGTTATTCTCACAGATTTTTGTTGAGGAATAATTACTTTGAACTCAACCCATAGATTTAGGAGACCAAGGTTTATTCTTTGCATAGTTATAGAAAACATGCCTGAATTAAAATATAGGATAGTAGATCACTGATCAGGCTAAAACAGGGAGACAACCAAGGCTATATGTATATCTGAACTATGAAACTTGAGGCTGTCATTTTCTACATTTTTCCAGCACTCCAGTTATATTTGCTCTACTTGCGTTCATAGTTTCCTCTTTTTGTGGCTTAGATTATGCATTTGGATAATTCCTAATCTCAGCCAGTCTAAAAACTGATGTAGGAGGGTCTTCTATCTATCTATCTGTTTCTTTTATTGGTTAATTAATAAAGAAAACTGCTTGGCCTGATAGTTTGATAAATACATGTATCTAGCATGTATTTATCATTTAGAACATATTTTTATAAATTAACAGTTCTCCACAAATAAATGAATAGAAACATGCTCAAACTGTTCTTTAGGATTATTTTTATAACCTCAGTTTCAGTCAAATGGTGAATTTAAAAGTAAAGTAAAGACTAATCAAGGTAGTTGTAGAAAGGACTTTTATTAATGTTTGTCCAAGAACAGTGAACATTTCCTAGTACAGGAAGTGACTTTCAAAAACTGTTGGCAGAGCTACGAAACCATACTGTTATTGACCCTTAGATCAGTTGTTTTAAAGCCTGAATTTCCTTAAATCTTAATTTTTAAAAAAACAATATTTTGACATAATGGAAGTTTTATTTCATTTATATTTGGCCTTTAAATACAAAGAACCTGACTAAATTGGCTAAGAAAACAAAATCTAGTTTTTACTAGTTGTATTTTAAAAATGTTTGCTTTCAAGTATGTAACGCTGTACAATGAGCTCAACTGTGGGTTAGCAGATAAACTTGTTGATTCATTCAGCCCACAGCTACTGAATGAAGCCAGGAGGGGCACAATTTGTTCTTTACTCTGCCCCTTGGCAGCATGTTTTTCTTTTTGTCTCTGTTGAGGGAAGGGGACTAGAATAAATTACTCTGGACAGCTTTACCTGAATTATTGAAAAGTGCAAGGAAAAGGATTTTTTTTAATCACTTTAGCTTAATTTTTCTCATTAACGTAAAGCCAGTGCTATACATCCCATGCTTATTGTGTAATACCATGCTGAAGAACAACTTACCCTGTGATATTTTCACAGAGCCGTTTTGCTTAATGCTTTGTTTAAAATAGTCTATTGTTTAAAGCTATGCGTTGGGCATCTTCAAATGTATTACATTTTTAGGCCCTATTTGAGTTTGGAAGCAGAATGCAGTCTGCTATAGCCAGCAGAGTTTGATATACTCACATGCATACGGTTATAGTACAGATTTTATTGAGTTTATGTGGAATTGTTTTAAAAAACCTAGAATAAGGTGAGCCTTGGTATATTGGAGGTAGCTTTTAGAATATAATCAAGATTTGTTACAGTTAATATAGCAGATCCATGAATGTTTTTTTGTGTACATTGTGCTGTGAGTTTGCAATGAGAAATGAGAAGTTTCACTGCCTTCAAGTAGCTTACTGTCTTTGCATCATTTCCTAGAAGGTATATTATTAATGAAGTTTTGTTAAAAGTACATTACTATCTGAGAAATACTTAGACTAAAGAAAAAAGTTGTTTGACATGTAGAGATTCAAAAAGGTTATATCGTAGAATTTCAAAAAGTGATATATGATTTGATAGATTTTCTAGAGTTTATTGGCACTTTTTTTTGTCTGTGAAACTTCTGGAGTGGAATCTGATGGAAATTAGAGGTGGTGGTGGGGGATAGAAATAGATAGATAGTGAGATAGTAGCATGTTTAGTTAGATAATAATTATATTTAATTAAAAATTTTACTATACTAGTAGTGATTATATTTGACTGATGTAATATTCTTATTCAACTTGTGCTGTCTAATGTTTGCTGTAGAATCCCTGTGCTTAATTTTTTTTTTTGGTGCAATTAGGACCTTATATCTTCTTCATAGAATCTTCAAGAATCAGTTTATGTCATCTCCTCGGTGAAGCTATCTTTTGCTTTTTCCAGAATGTTATGTTCTTGACCTCCTTGTATATGTTCCTACTCTTATTCTTAATGCACTGTATTTAATGATTAATTTCCTTATTGTCCTTGCACATAGCCACCAAAAGGTTTGTTTTGGTCTGTTTTTAAAAAAATATTATTGCCTATAGAAGAGGTGTCAGACTCCAAATAGCCTACAGTCTTTAGTGGAGACAGATACTCAGGAACACAGTATAATAAACGAAGTAATATAATAGGCAAGGGTTCTACTTTCAAAGGAAGTCTTTGTCATGAGTAGTGATGATGTACTTGGAGTCCAGATGGAAGCATTTTGACAGGTTTTGCTTAAAGCAGTAAACATTGTAGTGTATAGAGGAGTCATGACTTGTGGTAAATACGGGAGAAATGGAAAAATGGTCAGATTGTGATAGGTCTAATTGGGAAAGGTAAATAGTACCTTTTAAGTAGAGTTAGGCTTGAAGAAAGATTTAATATGATTGTCTCAGTGCAAAATGATCACTTTAATATTTTGCAAAGGATCCATTAGAAAAGAGGGTGATAAAAGATGTAGGACCTGCAAAGTACAGTTGCTGATTAAAGTATCAAATACAGAGCAGCTAGCCATAGTTGAAGCATGTTTTGGCCATATAGTTTACTCAGCCTAGATTTGCTGTTACTCTGTTAATAGGATTTTTCTTAATCTTTTAAAAGATAATTTATATGTTAGTGGAATCATTGACAAGTTCATTCCAAATGTAATTGATTGTGTCTTGTTCTAGCTACATTGTGTTTTTATAACTTTGTTTATACTCTTATCTTTTTTTAAAAAAATATTTATTTATTATGTATGTAGTGTTCTGCCAGCATGTATCCCTGAAGGCCAGAAGAGGGCACCAGATCTCCTTACAGATGGTTGTGAGCCACCATGTGGTTGCTGGAATTGAACTCAGGATCTCTGGAAGAGCAGCCAGTGTTCTTAACCTCTGAGCCATCTCTCCAGCCACCTATACTCTATTATCTTACACCATTGTCTTTAACCTTGAAAGCTATTTTCTCCTGAAAACTTTTGCTTACACTGTTTGATCCACTTACATAATGCTTACTACGTTATGATTGATCATTTTCTGTTTTTTATTTTTTTCAGTAAAATTTCTTGGGTTGCATGCTCAAGGACCTGCATCTTTAGCAGTCCAACTGTTTGTCTATATTATATGATTAGATAAATGAATTCTGTAGGGGCAGCCTTTTAATTCTTGTGTGTAGCAAAGTTGGTAATATCAATGAGGCACTCAGTACTGTAAGAGACATTCATGAGACAGTGTTGCTTGAAAGTTGTATTTAAATTCTGGCTTTAGTTTCTTTAAGCTATATTTTTCTTTTCTGTGAATTGTATTTGTCTTTTTAGGGGTCATAACAAAGTACAGATTGGGTGCACAACAATTCTGGAAGCTAAATGTTTGAGTTTAAATACCAGTATGATAGGGTTTGGGAGAAACCCCCCTGACTTCTTGCTTTGTTTTCACATAATGAATAGAACACAAAAGAACAAATTTAGTTGTGTTTATTGTTTTTTTTAATATTTATTTATTTATACAATATTCTGTCTGTGTATATGCCTGCAGGCCAGAAGAGGGCACCAGACCTCTTTACAGATGGTTGTGAGCCACCATGTGGTTGCTGGGAATTGAACTCAGGACCTTTGGAAGTGCAGGCAATGCTCTTAACCACTGAGCCATCTCTCCAGCCCAGTGTTTATTGTTTTAAGGGCTCTACTTCTATCACAAAGGCCTTACTCCAAAACACTCTTATTTCCAAATATATATTACACTAAGAATTAGGACTTCAGTATGTAAGTTTTGCAGCAGAAACATTCAGTCTACAGCACTGTCTTATGTTACCCTTATGGTAATTTATGGAAAGGATTCATCAGTATGTTTCTAACAGAAGAAGTGATATAATTGGTTTGTTACAATGGTTTCCCCTTGACATAAATTTTGCTTACATGGTACTGGAAGAAAACTGTTCTTTGATATGAGCCTGTGATAACATTAGTTTAGAGGGGACATATAAGAAGGAGATGTGTCTTGAACTGTTTCCTTTGCTGTATCTATAGATAGGTGTATAGGTATGTTCCAATGATGCAAAGTAGAACAGAGAAGCTTTAATGTTGTTTAGACATATAGAACCTTCAAAACACATTTTTGCTTTAAAGTCTTTTTTTTTTAATTTTAGTGATATATTTGATGTTTTTGTAATTTGGGGAAGCAGAAGTATCATGTAGATACCTGTTTATAGACAGTAAATATTAAATTGACTTTTGAGCACTAATAATAAAAACCTAGAGACATGTTGGGGTTCAAGCTGAAAGATAAGAGAAGCAAAGCAGCTTCTCCGCTAGAGAGCTCTTATCTCTACGAGATTTTCAGACTGAAAAGAGAGTGAGTTCCTGTCTTATTCCACTTTATATTCCTCTCTAGTGCTGGGATTAAAGGCATACACCACCACTGCCCAGTCTCTATGACTGACTAGTGTGGCTGCGGGATTAAAGGTGTGTGCCATCACTGCCTGGCCTTTGTGGCTGACTAGTGTGGCTAGCTTTGCACTTTGATCTTCATTCAAACTTTAGTTATTTAAAATACGAATACAATATCACTATATTTTGATGGATTTTGAGAAGTTCTATTTCAGATATTTAGGATCTTAAGCATATTTTGCTATTTTAAAATTAGTCTGTATTTGTTGTTACCTTCTAGTCTTTGCATTTGACTTTCTGTTCTCTAAATTAGCCAAAGACTGATTTTATTAGCCTTCCTGGGACTGTGAAGAATCTCTGTCCTTTCATAGTTGGCAATATTTGTATAAACATTTGCTTTATAGAGTCCACCATGGGGGAGCTCACAGCCAGGGGAAGCATAGGATTCCTAAAATGGAGGGTGGTGAGTGCCTGAGAATTTGGGGTAGAACTTGGTAGTGGTTCTTTTTATGATAGTAGGAATAAAACATTTGAACATTTCATTGTCTGAGTGAAAACTAAAAGGCAGTAGGTGGAATAAGGCTTTTTAGTGTAAATTTTATTACTAATTTTATGTGGAATACCTAGTTTGCTACCTATATTATGATTTTCTCCTATTTCATAGTGACAATACTTAGAGACAATAAATAGTTTGGCACAACAGTGAGTAAGTAGTATTTACTAAAGTAGATGTTTTCTTGGCAGAGGTGGTCAGGGATATATCATTCCATTGGGTTTGGACTTATCTTTCCTGTTTTAATAAAAATCTAGTTCTTTAGCATATATATATAGTATTTTAAGCAAACAAGCTTCTGGAAACACAGTATTCAAACTTGACTAAAAGAAAATACAAAAATCTCTTTATTTATACAAAAATAAAATAATGACATTCAGAAGGAAAATGATCAGCTTTTCTGTGTTATACATAATTAAAATGAAAAGTGGTTTTTGAACAGAACAAAGGTGAAAAGGCAGTAAATAGTCAGGGAAGGAGAAGTGCCTTTAAGAGTAAAGACTCTAGTAGGTCTGTCTGTGGCAGATACTCTAGTTCTACTTGTTAAAATAATGGAAAATTGTATAATATCCTAGTTTACTCATGAATTTCTTAATTTTTATGTGTATAGCATATCTTTTGTAAGATGGGGTTGATTGTAATACTGAAGAGGAAAATGTTTCTAGGAGCTTTTTCCAACCTAAACTTTGCTCCTTCAGTCTCCTCTAATACAATCCATAGGCTTTTTCCTGTTTTGTTATTATCAAAGGAGAGCTCTAGGAACTTGAAAATTCAAATGAATTGTACATGGTAACATTTAAATACTGATTTCTCTTGGGGGGTGTGTTGGGTGCATTATTTTAGAGAAGCGAGTTTTTGAGACTGACCTTAGGTCCAACCATTTTGTGTAGGAAGGGAACTAGTTCAAATATTAGTGTCTGTATCTGTAAAATCTTTTACTCAAAGCTTATAAGGACCAGTATTCTTAATGACGATATAGAAAAGATGACCTGAATTCCCGATAGAACATCCCCATTGTCTCAGTGTATGGGTGTACCCCTCGTGGTCCTGAGTTCCTTGCTCCTGCTCCCTCTCCTTCTACTCCTGATTTGGACCTTGAGATTTCTGTCCGGTGCTCCAATTTGGGTCTCTGTCTCTGTCTCCTTTCATCGCCTGATGAAGGTTAATATTCAGGAGGATGCCCATATATGGGTCTGAAGAAGCATGGGATAAAACCGGACTTGCTGAACATATCGGACAATGAGGACTACTGAGAACTCAAGAACAATGGCAATGGGTTTCTGATCCTACTGCACGTACTGGCTTTGGGGGAGCCTAGGCAGTTTGAATGCTCAACTTACTAAACCTGGATGGAGGTGGGTGGTCCTTGGACTTCCCACAGGTCAGGGAACCCTGATTACTCTTCAAGCTGATGAGGGAGAGGGACTTGATGGGGGAGGGGGAGGGAAATGGGAGGCGGTGGTGGGGAGGAGGCAGAAATCCTTAATAAATAAATAAATTAAAAAAAAAAGAAAAGATGATCTGAAAGAAACATAGGGAGACAAAATGGTCTTTTTAAAGAGGTCTTAGTGGAGGGACACAAAATTGTTGCTTTCAGACTTTAAAGATTTTGCCTTATAATGAAATAATTTTATACTTATTTTATTCTTTTATTCTCTTGCTCTTCTCATGCTTAGCTAACCCAGAATACTAGACTTTTTTTTTTCTTTTTTTCTTTTTTGGTTTTTTTCGAGACAGGGGTTCTCTGTGGTTTTAGAGCCTGTCCTGGAACTAGCTCTTGTAGACCAGGCTGGTCTTGAACTCAAAGAGATCCGCCTGCCTCTGCCTCCCAAGTGCTGGGATTAAAGGCGTGCGCCACCACCGCCCAGCTAGACTTTTTTTTTAATGTAAAGTCATTTTCCTGATTTCTTTCTCAGCATCATGTTCATTATTAATATTTAGAAAAACTAGTGTTTTTTTAAAATACTGTTACTTTGTTGAAACTGTTTGTGAGATCAGCATCTTTGGTGTGTTTAGAGAATTTTATCATCTACAAATAGGAATAATTTTGAGTTTTTCCTAACCTCTTTGTGTGTCTCTTATTTTTCTTGCCTCATTTCTCTGCCTGAGATGTTAAAATATTGTACTAAGTGTGGAGAAAGTAGATACCTTTACCTTGATCCTGATTTTAGAGGCAATACTTGAATTTTCCCCTCTGTTTAGTGTAATGTTGGCTATATGTTTGCTGCATATACTCTTTATTATTTTAAGAGGTATGGTCATTCTATTCCTAATTTCTTTGGGGATTTTTATTATAAAAGGACATTGAAGTTTGTGAAGGGCCCTTTCTGTATTGAAATGATCATATGATTTCTGTGAATCTATATGCTGTATAAGACCTATTTTTATTGATTTATTTTGAACTATCCATACTCCTTGGAATGAAACCTTGATACTAGCAGAAAATTTTGAAATCGTATTGTTGAATTCCTTTTGTAAGTATTTTATTGAAAATTTTTGTTTTTATACTCATTTAGAAAAATTAGTCTATGTTGGGGGCACAGAGATCCTTGCACTCACAGAGAAGCACTAAGAGAATCAGGAATGAATGTTAATCATGCAGGTGTGTCCCCAGAGCAGGAGATAAAATCACATTCTTGCATTCCATCTAGAAAGCTGAGATTGGAGGTTGCTAAGGACCTGGTGACCTTTTGCTCTTTGAAGGGACAAACCTCACCCAAATTCCCCCGAATGGTTATTCTAGACTCTTTTCTCCCTAGACCATTTCCCGTCCTTAGGGTAGATGTCACGCGTGCTCTACCGTCTACTGACCTCTGTACTCTTTAGTCAGAGATCACACTAAGCTATAGAATCCACCCTCGTTGTGACAAGTACTGTGTAAAGGAGTCTCTATGTAATTACACCTTAAGCTTTATTGTGCACCTGGAATTGAACTGATTGTTGTCAGGAAACCTTTTCCCAAATCGTACTGTGTATTAAATATGATAACAATGAACCACAACTGTGTTTTAAATATGTGAACCATGAGCCTTCTGACATTAAACACCCCGAAATCAGTCTGCACTCATTTTTCGTTCTCATCTCTTCATGTGGTTTGCTTCCATGTAGGTTGTAGGGACCAACCTCACGTCTGTAATTTTCTGGTTTTGGTCTGTCCTCTGGTCTAGATATCTTGATAGTAGCCGGGCGGTGGTGGCGCACGCCTTTAATCCCAGCACTCGGGAGGCAGAGGCAGGCGCATCTCTGGGAGTTCGAGGCCAGCCTGGTCTACAAGAGCTAGTTCCAGGACCGGCACCAAAGCTACAGAGAAACCCTGTCTCAAAAAACCAAAAAAATAAAATAAAATAAAAAATAGATATCTTGGTAGTAAGTACGGATGAGTTGGTACCATTCTGCACGTCTTAGTTTGTGGGACAGTTTGAGGAGACTTGATGTTAGTTCTTTGACGGTCTGACTGACAGCGAATCCATCTAGCACTGAAACTTTTCTTTTTAGGAGACTTTATCCATCTAATTGCTCATTACAGATCTATTTAAGTTATTTACATGCTCCTGCTTTAATTTTAGTAGGCCATACATATTTAGATATTTCTCCATTTCTTCTAGATTTTACAGTTTTGGGAGTATGTACAATTTTGAACCATTTTCTAAAGATTTTTAAGACTTAATTTCATTTTGTAAAATGTTTATTTTTACTCTTGATTTTATTAATTTGTGTCTTCATTGTTGTGGCTAGAGGTTTGTAGATCTCAAATGTTTTAAAAAATTCTATTTGTGGGCTGGAGAGATGTCTCGGTGGTTAAGAGCATTGCCTGCTCTTCCAAAGGTCCTGAGTTCAATTCCTGGCAACCACATGGTGGCTCACCACCATCTGGAATGAGGTCTGGTGCCCTCTTCTGGCCTGCAGAGATACACACAGACAGGATATTGTATACATAATAAATAAATAAATAAATATTAAAAAATTATATTTGCATTTTATTCTTTTTAAAATTTCCTCCCTCATTTTAATATGATTTATTAAACAGTCACAATTGTATTATTCAATCTCTATATATTTGTATAGTTTCTTTCTGATTTCTAATTTATTATGATCTGATAAGACACAAGAAAAAATATATATTTTATTTGTTGAGAGATTTGTTTTATAGCCTAAGATATGACCAGTTTTAGAGAACAGTCAATGGGCTTCTGACAAAAAAAATATATACTGTAATTGTTGGATAGAATGTTCTATAGATGTCATCTAACCATTTGATCTCATAGCCTGCCCTTCCACCCTCGCATGGAGGTTTTAGGTATGCATTGTCATGCTCAGCTTTTTATATGAATGCTGGAGATCCGGACAGATCATTGTGTTTATACAGCAAACACTCTCAGCCACCAAGCCATCTCTTCAACCTCTTCTTTATTTCTTTTGACTAATTTTGAGGTAACCTTTGTCAGGTACGAGGATAGTCATCCTTGCTTTTTGTCAGCTTCCAGTGGCTTGATATATTGATATCTGTTCTTCACTCTGTGTATTTCTTTACCAGTGAATTATGATTATTGTAACTATACAGTAAGCACAATAAACAAATAGTTTACAATATTTTATTATTTATAATTAATTGATTAATTATTATATTATTATAGTGTGTGTGCACGCATTCATGTACATGCATGCATATGCCACATACCAGTGGACAAGATGTGCGAGTTGGTTCTTCCCCTCTACTGTATAAGTCCTGGGTATCAGACTCAGTGCCAGGAACCTTTACACACTGACTCATCTTGCTGGCCTGGATTATGTTTTTAATCCAGTGAGTTAATCTATTTCTTTTGATTGCAGAAATAATCACCATTTATCTATTGGGTTATTACTGATAGATGTTTGTCAGTTTTTTCAGTTTTTTTTTATAGTTAGTTGGACTACTCTTTTGTTCCATTCTTTTCCCCCATCCATATAGTAAGTTATTCTCATACCGTAAGTTGGATATTATTTCTAGTTCTCATTTGCTGTTCTATTTCTCTCAACACATTATTCTTTCCTGACATCCTTATTTGGGAATGGCTGCCTTCTCTCTGTGTAGAATTTTTGTATGTATTATCTGAGCTGCTGGACTAGTAGTTTTGAATTGCTTTAGTTTGATCTTTTCTCAGTTAATCTATATTTCTCCATCAATTTTACAGAACTTTGCTAGATATAGTTGTCTTGGTCAGCAGTTTACTTTCAAGGCTGAAGTATATATATATAAAAAGCTATTCTTTCCTGGCTTTTAGGATATCGGTTGAAAAGTTGATGTTATCCTCACGATTTTTCTTTATAATTGAGTTCATATTTTTCTGTTGCAGCTTTTCATATTTTTTTCTTTTCTCCATATGCTTATGATTTTAACTAAAATGTTGTGGAAAGGTTCTTCAGTTCTGGTCCTGCCTCTTGAGGGTTATAAGTGATTCTTGTGTTTGGATGGCCATTTCTTTCCCTAGACTTGGGGAAATTTCTGTTACAATCTCACTAAAGAGACTTTAAAAAAATTCTTTTAGTTTTTATTTTAACTTTTCTTCAATTCTTTAGATTCTTAGGTGAAGTTTGCTCTGTCATTTTTTTTTTTTTTGGGCAGATACACATTTTAATGTTTTGGTGTTTGATCTGTTCCGTTGTCTCTGGATTAGCTTATTTTGAGGATTGTTATTTCCTTTTTAGACATCATTTTGCCTTGTTTTTTCATATTCCATGTCATTCTGTATTGGAATTTTCACATCTCTTGCGTGGGAATCTTCAGCTTTCATTCTGAGAGTATTCTTATTGAGCAGGTATCTCTTGGGGGCTTAGTCACTTGTACCACTCACACACAGACGAGAAAACAATTCATAAAAGCAATAACACCAAACTAAAACAGATTCAAAACATATTCAGAGTCATTTAAAGCTGACTTCCATGCCCACAATGATCACAGAGAAAAACAGAATAAAACAAAAACAAACAAAAAACCCAGCAAAAATAATGTATAGTAAGGCATATAATTGATGATTAATTATTTCAAAGCAAAAATAATGAATAAAGATCACACAAAAGAAAAGGAAAAGGAAATTAGAAGAAACTTAGATGGCTAAAGAAGAGGGTTGACTGAAAACTAGTTGACCAATAAAATAAACAGACAACAACAAATGTTAGCAAAGTTAGACGAACATAGGAATGAAAAGTAAAAACAAAAAAAATGAGGTAAAAATGGTCCCAAACAGTAGGTTTTTTTTTTAAAGTGGGGTGAGGGGGTGCACAATCAACCACTAGGTTGACTTCCTTCTTGCTCTTCTTAGTATTGAAATATTGTCAGTTAAGATTGCAGTCTCATTTGTCCAGGCTTATGCTGAGCCTGGACCAGTAAAGGTTCAGTTATTCTGCAGAGCAGTATTCATTGTAGGAACATTTCTTTTTACTGTGCCAACAGCTACTTGCCTTATCTTGCCTTGGAGTTTGTGGGCTATACATTTTCTCTCTCACTGCGGATGTTCCCTAGTTTGTGCATTCTGAGGTGGTTAATGCTCAAAGAAATCCTTGAGTGCACTGGAGAGTGTGGGAAGCAAGCAGAGCTCTGGCTTTCAGATCACACCAGCATTAAGCATTCTGAGGGAGGAGACAATGGAAATCAAGTTCTTTGCTGGATGAAACTCCAGAATTCTTAGTTCTACTGGCAGCTTGTGTTACATGACAGAGGCAGCTGTCTGGGCTGCTAGTTTCAAAAGTTATCCTAAATTGATGCAGTTTATTCTGTGTCACAGAGGGCCAAGCCACCTTGTCCCTCGCAGCTGGAGACTCTTGTCTGAACTCAGTGTGAGGCCATCTGGCCCTCTTCCTCTCCAGGACTGACACCCATCAAAATAACCAAAGCAAGATGTGGCAGGTTCCTTGACTTGCCATTGGTTGATGTTTCAGTTCCCCAAGATAGCCCAGTCTCAAACAGTTGACCCCTAAGCATGATGACACCTGGCTATGGTCCTCTGAGACATAGGGAATAATAAAATGGATTTCTTTTCCAGTGCTGACATGTCACAGTGAAAACATTGTTAAACCAACTCCCCCAGTGGAATTCAAGCCTTGTGAAAACTGTGGGCTTATCTTTAGGACAGGGATGCCAGTCACTGGCGTCCTTTATGTAAGAAGTTTGGCTCACCTCTTCTTCTGTGGAACTGGGATTCTGTTTTTGGGATTCATTTTTTCTTCTTTCCTCCCATGCATAGTTTTTCTCCTTCCCTCTTTCCCTCCCTCCCTGTCTTACTTTCTTTCTCTTCCTTCTACAACCCAGACTGTCCTTGAACTTGTACCAACCTTCCTGCCTCAGCTCCTGGAATGCTGAGGTTGCAGGCTTGAGCCACCACACAGACTTATATCGTTTTTCTGTTCATTCTTTCTCACTCTTCTACCACTTTTCTTGTGATTTGTGGTTCTCTATCCAGGGACTAGAGTCCATCCTTTGATACTATGCCTCCTTTCATTCAGGAAGTCACTTGTAGGCAGCTTCTTTTTATTTTGCTGAATTACTCTGAACTTAATTTATAGTCCATGTATTCATATTGCAATAGCACATAGTGTATTTCACTGTGTTAAGGTTGAACACTCAAAAAATTTCTCTGTATTTTTTCTTTTGTATGCTAACACTTATATGTCTCTGGATACTAGAATCATGCAGACTCAATTTCTGCATTCTTTAAATTTTTGCATTCTGTAAGTGATGGCGTTGTGGTGGGAAATGTAGAAAAGAGCAGTAATAGAACTAGACAACTGATTATATTAACATTTTCTAATTGTTACACAAATGGGTTTCTTCTGTTTAGAACAATAAACTAGGTTATTGAACAGAAAATGAAGTTAGAGAAGAATTATGTGGTAGAAAACATATGCTGTGTCATCTTATTTTCTGAACCAATTTGATTCTAAGGATTTTTTTTTTTGGCCAGTTATAAAGAGTCCAACATAATTTAACTTCCCTATACATGTCTGTCTCTACTTTTCATATACGTTCATATTTTCATACAGGTACATTGTGGATGCTAAAGCAATAGTTTTATTTGAAAAACACTATGAGTTTATATAAATAAAATGTCTAAAATAGTTTATTGATTTCCAGTGTCTAAGGGGAGAAACAAATGGGAACGACTAATAGAGAGTCATTGTTTCTTTTTGGAATGATAAAAAGCTCTGAATTTAATGGTGGTAATTGCATACCTTTGGGAATATTTTAAAAATCACGTATTGTATTCTTTAAAGTGATATTTAAGGAATGTAAGTTAGTTCTCATCTTAAACACTGATTTGGAACGTAACCCAAAAGAACTATGAAATAGTTCTGTATGCAGATACAGGCTTACACTGACATTTTGGTCTACAGTTGGCATTAGAAACAGATTCTTTTGACAATAGGTAGTATTTAAGCAGAAACTACAAGAATGATTTGGAGTAACTCAGGTGAAACAACTGGTAGCAATGAAAATGAGGAAATAGGAAAGAATGTATCAATTACAGTTGCCAGCTAAAATGTAGTTTAATTTCTGACAGGTACTTCTTTTTGTCATTACATTAGATGTGAAGACTTTGTTCAGGTAATTTGTCATGTAGGCCAGTGGTTCCCAACCTGTGTGTGTGGGGGTTGTTTACTGAACCTTTCACAGGGATTTTTTTTAAGACTTTCTGAAACATAGATATTTACATTATAATTCATAACACTAGCAAAATTATAGTTATGAAGTAGCAATGAAAATAATTTTGTGGTCAAGAGTCAACACATCATAAGGAACTGTTAAAGGGTTGCAACATTAGGAAGGTTGAGAACCACTGCTATAGATAGTCAGACAATATAATGATTTATAGTGGTATATTATTTGGGTTTTAATAAATAAAGCTTGCCTGAAGATTAGAGGGCAGCCATACAGTGGCACACAGCTTTAATCCTAGGGACCCGGGAGACAGAGGCAGATGGATTTCTGTGAGTTCAAGGCCACCCTGGGCTACACAAGATTGACTTTGTCTAAAAAGAGAAACAGTCACATAAAGGTGATCCCACAACTTTAATTCCAGCACTATGGAAGTGGAGACAGGAGTGATTTGACTGGGCATAGCGAGGAATATAAGGGGGAAGAGACAGGAACTCAGTGTGGAATATGAGGTTGGTGGAGTTCTTTGCAGGATCATCCCTTAAGTTTGTCTGAATCTTGGTAGAGCTGAGATCTCTCTAGTGTCTTGGCTGCTTTGCTTTTTCTAATCTTCAGGTTGAGCCCCAATATCTGTCTCTGGGTTTTTATTATTTGTGGTACAATGTTTATTATAAAAATATATCTTATTTTTTCTGGAAAAAGGAGATCTTTTATATTTTATGGTTAGCTTATAAATATTTATAGTATTTTATAATTTAAATATTTCATGAAACCAGAATTAAATCCTAGCACTTGTTTATGAGATATTTTCTTTTTCCCCTGCTTAAATATTTTATGTCAAGTTTCCAACTTTTTATTATGTAGAGATCCTGTGTTTGATTCCTTTTGACCATTTGAAGGTTAATAATCTTAATAATCATAGAAACTTACAGGCATTATTTTCTATATCTGTTTGCTGTTAGGTTGAAAACTCATTTATTAAGAAAGCATTCAAGGGGTCGAAGAGGTGGCTCAGTGATTAAGAGCACTCACTGCTCTTCCAGATGTCCTAAGGTCAATTCCCAACCCCCACATGGTAGTTCATAACTGTCTGATGCTTTTTTTGGGTGTGCAGATGTACACGTAAACAAAGTACCCATATGCATAAAATAGATGAATAAATAATATAAAATGCCATTTATAAAAATATATTAAAGAATAAAAAATAAAAATACATTATAGCTTTTGACTGCAGAGTTTGTAAAATTTGGCAGTCATATTCACAAATTTCAATAAATTTCCACTTTGTCAGTTGAATAAGTTAAAAAAATTCGACTAAGTACTGAAGAAAAGAGGATAGTAGAACTGACACCCATCAACAATCATTGCCAGTTTAAATAGTTTTTTTAGCTCATACTCATTCTTATTTTATCTCTATAAAATTTCTTATTTCTTTGTTCTTTCACTTATTTCCCAGCTAATCTCAGATGCATATTTTATGGAAATTTTATTTCTTTTTTTTTTTTTTGTTTTTTTCAAGACAGGGTTTCTCTGTAGCTTTGGTGCCTATCCCGGAACTAGCTCTTGTAGACCAGGCTGGCCTCGAACTCCCAGAGATCTGCCTGAGAAATTTTATTTCTTTTTAAGTGACAAGAATTATTTTAAAATAAGCTACATTTGTCATTTTTTAAACATTAAACTTTTAAAATTAAACATTAAAAAAATCTATTGGTAAAAGTGAGTTATTCGTTAGTAAACTAATTTAAATATATACACATTTCTCAAAATAAATATTAAATATGCTTATAGAATAAATTGTTATGTAACATCAGTTATAAACTAAATAGCTTATAAAGAAAATAGCTATGTATTAATTAGTATGAATACTCATTTTTGAAGTTAATAATAATAATTTAGTAGGACTTGATTGTAGTCAGACTTTTTGTCAAGACCTTCGGCTACCAATAATGACAATGAGGCTTATTATTAATTATGAAACCACAGTGGATAGCTTAGGCTTATTTCTAACTAACTTTTATAACTTAAACTAACCCATTTCTATTCCTCTACATGTTGCCATGTGATTCTTGGTGTTTACCTCTCCTCCTGCATGTCTGATCCCTTTGCATCTATTAGCAACTCTGCCTTTCTTCTTCCCAGCATTTGTCCAGAAAATCATTCCTGCTTAGCTATTGGTCACTCAGCTTTTTATTAAACTAATCTGAGTGACACATCTTCACAGTGTACAAAAAGATTATTCAACAACATTTCCCTCTTTTTGTCTAAATAATAAGGAAAGATTTTTAATTCTAACCTAGTAAAACTATAAACAGTAAGAACAACTATAAGGTAAGAATTACATTTACAATATCCAGTTCCTTTGTATTTGACAAATTCAGAGATAGTACTGTATTATCTATGCTGCCTTGGTAAGTCAAAAGTTTTGTACTTAATTTACTTTTTATCATAGCTTGTATTACCAACCTAAAAATACATTTTTTGACCTTAAAACATTTTCTTGGATATACAATTTGTTTTTATGTATCTCAACCTTATAAATTTTACATCTCTTAAATGTTTCTTTTTTTGAATTTGATAGCAAGGAAACTGTAAAACTATTAACTACCTAGTTGTTAATCTCTATCAAAATCGCAAGAATCAAATACTACTTGAGTAAACAGGAAGTTCATAGAAAGCATCTTCTAAAACTAAGAAGTGACAGAGACATCTGGCTGCCTGGACAGTCACCCAATGTTCCTTTGTAATGTTGGGGTATACATCTTCTGCCTATCAGCCTAGAATGTCTGATAGACTTTTCTATGAAGCAGGAATTTTGAAGGACTGTTGTACCTTGCCTTGGCACAGTTTGGCAATCACTTTCTTTTGTGTCTTGCTTTTCCAGTTTGGACAGCATACTGTCATCATTTAAAGTAGGGGCAGTTTCTTGTCCAAATGACTAGCTTTTGCCACAAGGAAAGAAAGAGTTCATATGGAAGTTTAATGTCCACATCCTTTTATGAAGCAGATTGGTGTTGACAGGAGAAGATCTGTCTCACTGTCATAAAAAGCTTTATGTTATTAAAACATTTAAAATGCGATATTCTGTAGGTCTCTGATCTACCTATTTAAAATATATCTGTGTATGACCTTGAGCACACACCTAACATGACTATAAGTTTGATTGTTATTGATGACTCTTAACCTGTATTTCTTAATTAAATGGCTTTCAAGGACTAAAACTTTACATTATATTTTTAAATGAGTTGCTTAGGTACAATACCTTAAATAAGAAATAGAAACATATAATACAGTCTAACAAAAATAACTTTAAATTTATATCAATATACAAAAATCCATACAAATGTAAAATATTTGAGACTAGTGGTTATTCAGAAGTACGTTCAACAGTCTACCCTTTTTTCCCATCATTTCTGTACTATATTCCCTTTTTTTCTTTCCGATCTCTGAATCTAATCTCCTTTGTTTAGCTTTCTCCCTGATCATGATCAGTAACAACTTTTAACCAATCCCTCTAAATACTGGGGTTGGTTAACCCATTCTTGGGAATGTGGGTGCTGTGTTCTCTAGACTTCTTCCTGTTATTTGGGGAAAGTGGCATCTCTGAAGGACCCTGAGAACTAGAATAATGGCTAGAATAGTCTGTGAGACTGGACTATCTCAAACAGCAGCCTTGAAGCTGTTCTGTATGCAGAACTCTGAGGAAATTGCAACAGAGACACTCTAAGAGGCTGGATTTACAGGGTTACCTGTTTTCATTGGTGTCTTGTCCTCTTCATCTGAAAACACATAAACTTTCAAAGGTAATATGCATATCTGCATTAACACAGGTATGGAATGTGTGTTGTGCCCTAGTCAGTTTAAAGATGATTTTTTTGTTCTATATTTAAGCAGGTAAAAGGCATCTGTCAACTTTATAAATCCATTTGGACTGCATAATCAAAGATAATATAAATTTCTATCCATGCCATATGAAAGGATGGCATGTAATAGTAAGTTATTAGGCTCTGTAGCCAACAGGATTTATCATGTCTCATTCCATCTCCAAGTTGTTCTGGAGGGATCAGCTTACAAGTCATCTGTCTGCAGTCTTTCTTGGC
>NC_022013.1:87035206-87042910 GCF_000317375.1 Microtus ochrogaster
CTCTGTAGCCAACAGGATTTATCATGTCTCATTCCATCTCCAAGTTGTTCTGGAGGGATCAGCTTACAAGTCATCTGTCTGCAGTCTTTCTTCTCTCTCTCTCTCTCTCTCTCTCTCTCTCTCTCTCTCTCTCTCTCTCTCTCATGTCTACAGCCAAGATCTCCAGGAGGTCTCCCCCAGTCAAATCTGATCTCTATTAACTTGGGAAGGAATTCACAGGCTTTCCTGTGGAAACAAAAGTATAATCTCTTCCCCAATGTCATACCTTTTTTGACTTCCATTCTAGTCATTCCTAAAGTGTATAGGTTGGTTTCACCTAGCAGTCCCTTCCACAGTGCAGTGTCTCTCAGCAGCTTGTCTATTCATTAGCGTTCAAAAAATTCAGATTAACAAAGCACCATATAAGGTCCAAATTCCCATCCTTAAGTGGCTTATTATTTTTTTAACTTCTCTCTTTAAAGACTTCAGTATTTTTAAACTATTTTTTAATCACTGTCTATAGCCTTTTCTTTTTTCTTTAGGCCTAGGCACATTAAGTACACTGTAACCTGTTTGTAGGTTTTTTTTTTTTTTTGTCTGAAGCTGTTTTATTGCATTTCTGTCTGCAATACTGAAACCATAAACTGTTGTGTAGTTTAGCTCATGGTGTGCTGGTAGCTGAAGCCCACAGGCAGTTGCTGGGAGATGTGTCTGTACTAAGGTGAGTATGAGAGACTAGGAAGATGTGTGTGTGTGTGTGTGTGTGTTTTTTTTTTTTGCTACCCATAAGATAAGATATGAACATGGCCCTTCTTGAGTCAGTATTTGAACTTTGTTGGCTGGCTTCTAAATTTTTGGCTTTTCTGATGTTTTGGCTATACGTTTTGTCTATGAGTCAGTAAGTTGAAACAGTTTCTAAAAGTGCAGTGTGTTTGCCTCATACTACTACAGCAAAATATTTGCAGTACTTAAAAAGGGAAAGGACTTACCTTGAGATCCAAGATGATAAGAAGGTTGTAGTCTGAGATTGGGCATCCTCATTGTGTGAGCTTCTTACCAGGGTGGTATTTATGATGAAGAATGTCTGACGGGGCAAATTGTTTACCTACAAACAATGAGAATGTGACTAGAATTCCAGTGACCTAAGGACTTCTTTCTTATTAGGGTCCTACAGCTTGGTAACATTTACCAGTAGTGCCACCTGGGGATGAACCCAATAAAAAACAGACTTTAGTGGCATTCGGTAATCAAACTGTAGTTCCAGCAGAGAAAGGGGCTTCTTTAAGTGTTATAGTTTAATTTTTAAAACCTTTTCATGGATGTCTTATTGCCACCATAAAGTTACATCCTCAGAGCACAGCCTGTCCTCTTTTTGGCTAATACTGTTTCCTTCCATCTTTCCTGTGACAAATCACGAGGCTTCTTCAGGTTGCTATGCTAGAAATGACAGGATCTTCTTCCTTTCAAATGATATTTTTTGTGCTGTTAATTTCTTCAAAATATGTGTTATTTTGACCAGTTCTAGAACTTTTTCTCCACAAGGAAGCTTATCATATCAAGTTGCTTATATCTCCTTCTCTGTGATTCTGTAAATCCATGTGTTTTCTGTAGTCAAGGTATTTACTGTTCCTTCTTAATATAAGCCAGATACTCAACTGTAACACAGAAGGACCTTAATAAATACTCACTAAATTTGAATGGGTGCTTGTTTTCTTCCTTAGTTGAGAACAGTACACATATACATAATACAGTTCATCTTTCTACATTTTATGAACTGTAAAGTTTAATTCTGCTATATTGATAGCTACTATCCTGATATTTCTGAATGAGCACTTTTGCTAATAAAAAATATAATCATATTCATTCTTTGTTACACTTGATAGATTTAGATATTTCAAAGAGAAATAAGGCACCATTTCTGGTTTAAAAAACATTTATTTTATAATTGGTATGTAAGCATTTTGCCTGCATGTATATGTACACATATGTAGTGTACTTTGTGCATGCAGTGTTCACAGTGACTTGAGGAGGGTATCGGGTACAACTTGAGTTAGGGATTGTTGTGAGCTACCATGTGGGTGCTAGGAACAGAATACAGGTCCTCTGTAAGAGTAAAAAGTGGTCTTAACTGCTGAGCCATGTCTTTAGACTCTCATTGCCCCATTTCTGTATTTAAAAGAAGGAATTAGGAAATATCAAGAGGCAGACATATTTTGCTTATTGAACAGGCCATTGAGAGCTTCCTAGAGGATATTGTTGTCTCTAAAGCTTTTTGAAATTTTAATCTGAAAAAATTTACTATATGTTTATGTATATTGTAGTTTCTAAATAGTGCAGGACAACTGTAACATGAATTCTAATTAACCTTAATAAGTAAAACCCAGGATCAGATATTAGGGAGTGAAAGCTGAGAGATCAGAGAAGCAGAGCAGCCTGCCTCTAGAGAGACCTTTACCTCTACTGATGCTCAGACCAAAGGGGTGATCCTTTTTTCAGACTGCTTCTCCAGACTACCACTGTCTCCACCAAACCTCAGACTGCACTGCCTGTCTCCTCTCTCTGCCCAGCCATGTCATTCTTGTCTGTAGTGTTGGGATTAAAGGTGTGGGATATCAAGTGCTGGGATCACCTTGTGTGAGCTCTGTTTCTCTTTTAGTCAGATTCAATCTTGTGTAGGCCAGTGTGACCTTGAACTCACAGAGACCAGTCCGCCTCTGACTCCCTAGTCTTGGAATTAAAGGTGTGTGCTTCCACTCTCTGGCCTCTAGTGGCTTAGTTCTAGCACTCTGATCTTCAAGCAAGTTTTATTTGTTAAAACACAAATAAAATATCACTACAGACAGCTAATGGGAATAGGTTCTCTCCTTCCACCATGTGCGTGGATCCTGGGGTGTAGAAGGAGCGGCGGGGGGGGGGGGGGTGAAGGGGCTGCATTCCTGCCTCCCAGCTCCCAGCCACTGGCTATCTTTATCCAAAATAATTACATGGAAACTGTATTCTTTTAAACACTGCCTGGCCCATAGTTCTAGCCTCTTATTGGCTAACTCTCACATCTTGATTAACCCATTTTTAATAATGTGGTGGCTTACCGGTAACCTGCATCCATCTTGGAGAGGAGAGCTATAGCGTCTGCCTCATTGCCTTCTTCCCAGCATTCTGTTCTGTCTACTCTGCCTACCTAATTTTCTGTCCTATCAAAGGGCCAAGGCAGTTTTTTTTATTAACCAATGAAAGTAACACATAGACAGATGACCCTCCTATGTCACTGGAAGTAGAATTTAGGTTGTTAAGCTTGACTCATGTGTGTTAGCCACTGAGCCAGCTTGCTGCTCCTCTAAGGATATTTTCCATTAAAAAATAGTACAAGTCACAGGTACCATTCATTACCTGGGTAGCTGTAAAGAAAAAGAGTGAGAGTTACCAGCAGGGAATTATTTGCTAGTCATGAGGCTGCCTTCATTCTGATTAATTTGAACATTTACTTAGATTAGTGAATACTTTCTAATACTTTTTGAAGTAGAAATTATTTTTAGATTATTACTTTGCTACCTGAAGTAATTGAAAGGAACGTTCAGTTATGTTCTCTTTGGCCTCATTGATGCTAGAGCAAACTTTGTTGTCAGTACTTTTCAGAAGAATCAGTGGGTGTTAGCAGTCAGCACTATTAATATTCTATATAATTTATTATTTACTGTAAGAGCAAGGATTTATGTAACTCATTCATTGTTCATATTGGCTGACATAAAATTGTTAGCCTGAAAATTGAGCAGACAGTGAGACTGTGATGAAAATCCTACCATTTCTTTTTGGAATGAGCATATAAGAAACAATTGATAGGCATAGCAAGGTATTATAAATGTATTGCTGGAAATAAAAGTGAGTTACATAGCTGAAAATATCCCAGCTTTGGATTAGGAACAAAAAGGATGGAGTGTTTTTTAGTTTGATGATGGGTATTTATGAAAATATTTTTTCCTGTCACTTTCAGTTCTTCCTATCACTGGTGGTTTATAAAGTCTTTAACATCCCTCACAGGTATTATAGGATTTTAAATATAAATTTTGTAATCATTGAGTTCATTATTACTATAAGCTATCTAAACTAGTTTTTTTTGTTTTGTTTTTAGAGAACATGAACATTTCTGTATTTTCTTTTCTACTACAGCTGTAAAATGATGATTTATAAATGTTAGTTTTCTTTGGTAAAGTCACCAAATATGCGCCAAGAATAAATAAAAGTGTAAATGAATTTACATTATTCAGAATTCTAGAATTAGACATCTGTCTAATGAATGCTGTTCTAAATGTTGCTAAATGATTAATAGTAATTAAAAGGTTAAATACAAGCTGAAGAAAGCTTTGAATTTTGAAATGTTTGCAACAGCTAGTAATCTGACTGATGCAGACGTTTTTGTCAAAGTTGAAAAAGTTAGAGCTAATTAATTTCTTGGGAGACATATGATGAAATTGTAGGTGTGATAACATATTTGAGTAACATATGGTGGTTATGGGGCACCTTTCTAATGACTGAACAGCCAGTTAAATAGAGACTCTCCAGTTCCTTTTCTTTCATTTCCATTCTTTGTTACTATGTATTTTTAAACTAATTTTGTTCTAGAGGTCAGTACTCAGGATTGAACAATTTGTATTTAAAATGTTAACATGATCATGCAATCTTCTTCTAAATGGATATATATCTTAGTCAATTTGCTTAAATAGGTAACCATTTACCCCAGCATATGTGTATATTTTAGTTAATGCTACTAAATAAATCAAATGATTGGAAAATTGTACTGACAGTCCATACTGCTTCATTCTGGTCACCCTTGAGTGAAGGCTGAAAACATTACGTTGATACTCAGCAAAATGTATTTATCTTTCTTAAGAGTATAATAATTTAATTTTTATACCTTTAAAGCATCAATATAAGGTTCTTGAATATTGCTTGATAAATCAGATTTGGGTATGGAAGGGTTTTTTTGGCATTTGTTGTTGAGATAACACTTTATTGTGTTTATATTTTGATGAAGGACTTTTGAAATAAGACTTTTACACTTAGAGTCAACATAATACAATGCCATATAGCTTATATTTTCATTTTTAATGGTTGTATTTTTACCCCAATTTTTTTAAAGTGGCATATTTGTGTGAATTTTCTGTTATTCAATTATGAGTGAAATAAGAGTTAAGAGTGCAAGAAGTTTGGATGTACTGCGAGCTGGGTATCAGAGGATGTTGCTGTTAGCTTCTTGATATTCTGCTGATCTGGTTGATGAAATGAAAAAGGAACGGAAGGTTATAAATGTCCCAAGTCTTCTGAATTCGACCAAAGCAAAAGTAGTATTTGTTTCTAAAATGAAAATAAATGGAAATAAGATGTAATTTTAAACTTTAAAGGAAGGTGATGGATAAATTTTAGAATTATATAGCATATATAAAAAAATTCTAGTTGTTGCTCAAACACGTTGGTCAAATATTAATGTATTGTAGAATACATTTATAATATTTGCATATACTTAAGAAATTCTAATCAAGTCTAGAAGCACTCCAAATTGGTCTGCTTCCCCCCCATCACCACAATTGTTGTTTTCTAAATTGAATATCCTAGCAAGAATTTTGATATGAACATCTGTTGTATGAGTCCTTCTTATTCCAACTCTTGCAAGATTTCCCCTGACAGTTGACATGCTTTTAGCCAGTGAGGGCTGGTGAGGTAGTTTATCCTGACGTAGTATAAACTCAGGTGAACTTTCAGATGGGTCACAGGAAAACATTGGCATTAGTCACTTAGGATTCAGTTTGTAAAATTTGGATTGCCACTTAATATCTTAAACAATCCAATATTTAAAACCCTCCGTTTTAATTATAGTAGAGTTCTCAAAAGTATGGATTAACAGTTGAAAAAATAACTTTGAAGATTTATTCTGAAGCTTTAAATTGTAAATAATTAAAATTGATAATATTTATAATGATAAGAAACTTTAGAAATGAAAATCTTAAGCAGGCTTATTTACTTTGTAAAGTGTAATGAGTTTTAGTAGAGAAAAATGATTATAACTTGATTAGTTTTCTTTATCAAAGTGTAAGTTGAATAATTTTTTCTTTGGGTAATAAAGTACATAATCTTTATGATTTAATTTTGAGTTGTTTTATATTTGAGTCTAATAGAGATTGTTTTTATAAGTTGTTAAAGTATTTTCTGCTCTCTTAAGTCTGGCTTATGTCATAAGTTGGTAAATGACAAACATCCATTATAAACCAACATTAAAAATATCTCTATAACATACTTGACCTTATTCCCCGAAATCTAACGTTCATTCTGGAAATGTTTCTGAAACAGTGAATAAATAAATGATTTTGGAATAGTTCAGAGATTATTATCATAAGTATAGTACCAGCAATCTTTACCTTCCTTGAATGATTTACATTGCCAGATGGACCAAGGGCAGTGTTCTCACATTTTCTGAAATTCCTTAGTAAGTCTTGAAGAAACTTATATTTGAAAATAGGGTTTGAAAATAAAAAAATAAGGTTGGAGAGAATGTGTAATTTATCATCTTACTCATAGTATGGGAAGTCCATTTCCCTTGGGGCATGACACACCCTGTCACTCAGAAACAATGACTTTTATAGCCATTTGTTGAGGGAAGATCATTGCTTGTTTATCAGTCAGGTGTAAAAGATAATTCTGATGTCATTCATTCCCTAAATATCTTGCAATAAATAGCATGCATATTAGCTTGTTCAGATCATTATAAACAAGTGCTGAGGAGACAATTAAAATTAAAATTACTATCTATGGTTTTATTTTAATATTGTGGCTGACTTAAAAACATTTAAGAACAGATGATCCATAGTCTAGTCTGAGAATAAATGATTATTTTCACCCTCTATGAATGAACGATTAATTTTAATAAACATATTGTAGATCTATTCATTTCACATAATTTAAACACATGCCAAAGTGTCTCAAAATTCAGATTTGTTATGAAGATACTGAACTTCTTCAGAATATTATAAAGTATTCTTCAGAAATACAAGAGTGACTAATGATTTTATTTATTTGTAGTTGCCATTTTCTCTGAAAAAAATAAAGTTGACTCTATAAAAATTTCCTACGGTCATAATTTTTTCTTTTTCTCTTTCTCTGTTGTTTGAGACCAGGTCTCAGCGTATATCCTTGACTAGTTTTGAACTTGATATGTAGACCAGGTTGGCCTTGGGTTCATAGATGTATATCCGTCTCTGCCTTCTGATTTCTGGGATTAAAGAAATGGACCACCATTCCCACCTAACTCCAGTCCTGATTTCTTAAGGGTTCTGAGATTTGTGCTAAAGTCATAGTTGAATCAACAGGAGCGACTCCATGATAAGAAACTTAAATTCTCTTTGAATTTTGCTTCAACGAAAGAATGCTTACTACTTTCTTAAAATGCCTCCATAATATATTCCTTTAAGTACATTTCTATTGTTTCCCTAAGGAAATTTAATATTTTTAAGCTAATGGATACTTCTTCCTGACTAGCACTTAGTTTTTAATTGTATATCAGAGTTACGTGCTTTGCATGACATTTTATTTAAATGATTAAGTAGTCTTCTGATAATTCTTCTGACCTGTGTTCTTTCTGATCTCATATTAATGGCAATTAAAAAAATCTTTTGTGTATATACTTTACATCTTATGACCTAATATTTAATACTGTCCATCTATTTTTTTTTTTTTTTT
>NC_022013.1:87043010-87050537 GCF_000317375.1 Microtus ochrogaster
TTTTTGGTTTTTCGAGACAGGGTTTCTCTGTGGTTTTGGGGCCTGTCCTGGAACTAGCTCTGTAGACCAGGCTGGTCTCGAACTCACAAAGATCCACCTGCCTCTGCCTCCCGAGTGCTGGATTAAAGGCTTTTAAGGTATTTTAAGGCTTCTGTAGTTTTCTCCGTTTTTCTTGTTGTGTGATGTGATACTACATTTTTCTGTCAGTTCTTTTCATCTGTTTTTTGACTTCTCAAATGACCTTTGCTCGTTCATATTACTCATTTATTAAAATTTCTTGTGTGTTTTGGGGGGACACAGTGTACATGAGAAATTAAGAGGACGAGTTTTGGTAATAAGAGCATCTGTTCTCTTCTGCCATCTTGTGGGTTCTAAAGATCAAACTCAGGTCTTCAGCCCTGCACCCAAGTTCATCTAACAGCTGAGCTTTGTTGGTCCTGATGTTATTCACAGTTTTATGTTTTACTGATAAAACTTCAAGTTTAATCTTTATCTTCTTTAGCATAAGGTAAACATACTCATTATAAACTTATAATCTGTCTGATAATTTTGACCTTCTGAAATCCTTGATGGGGCATTATTTTATGGTTAGTTAGTTTTGTTTTATTTTGCTTCTGATATCTTGGCTCCTAAGGTACCAATTTTAAATGATGTTGATTCTTGTTGTTCATGGTAGCCATGTACTAAAAACTCCCCATACAAACTAATCATCGATTTTAGAAAGAATTTCAGGATCAGGTTCTTTAAACTTCTGCTTATATTCTTGTCAGCTGACCATAAATAACGTTACATATTTGATTATTTTTAAAGACTCCTTAAGTATTATTTCCACAACATTGAATTTATAGCCACTGGTACTTTGAAGTCATGACTGAATGAAGGTTATTTAAACAGCAGGTATTTCATAATTTTCTTGCACAGATAAACAGTATTAGTTCTTAAGCTTATATGTAGGCTCTGTTTTAAAAAATAAAGTCATTAGAGAAAGTGTGAAGAGTGTGGCACTTACTGTACTCTCCATAATGACATTGCTTATAATGAGTGAGTGACAGCAACAAGACAGAGTGATACCTTGTTCATCCACATCTGGAAAAATAGGCATGACTAGATATTCAGATTGTTTGCTCTTTTATATGTCACAGATGACTAGCAGAACAACTGGAGTGCTACTGAATTTTATAATATAAAAAATTTTTAGTGAATAGGTGACTTTGCAAATTCAGAATCCTAGAAAGGACACTGTCTCTGTGTGCTAGACATGATAATAGGAAATCATATGTAGATTTATATGCTTTGAGTAAAGTAATCCCCTTTCCCTCACCACCTGGAAAGAGATTTTATATCTGTCAGTTAGCTTTTAGGCATTAAACTTCTGGAAACAAGAACTGAGGGTATTGGTTGGTTAGTAAATTTATATTTGCTTTGTAAGCATGAGGACCTGCGTTCTACCCTCAGAACCCATGTAAAACTGCTGTGTTCAGTGGTGTTCCCTTGTAATCCAAATGCTGGGTAAGCAGACACAGGAAGGTCTCTGGATCTTGCCTAATTTATAAGCTTCAGGGCAGTGAGAGACCCTTTCTCAAGGGAGGTGGAGAGTGCTCCTTAGAATGACTTCCAGGTTGTCCTCTGGTCCTCATTATCACAGTTTACACTTATACAGGGACACACACACACACACACACACACACACACACACACACAAATACTAAAATGCAAGCTCAAGGGCTGATTTCTTTGGTAATTTAAATAAATGGTGTGAATTTATGCTACCAGATGTAGTTTATCTTTTAGTGTTTAGTACCAATAAAATATATTTGTTATTCTTATGTAGGCACTAGTTTATCAGAATCCTTTTATCTAACATTTTAAATTGTTTTTAATGCACTGTGGACTATTTTTGAATAGCTTACTGAAAAATGCAGAAGTAGACGTTTTTTCTGCCTTTCCTTAATTTTTCTTGCTATTTCATGATTTTTGTACAACTAACACCTCTTTCTTGTTTTTCACTATTTGAAGTACATTCTGTAATTTAAGATAGAAATATTGTTATTTAAGTGTATTCCTTAGAATACAGACACACTAAGGTGTGTGTGTGACCTTATATTCTTTTAGCAATATGAGAAATAAACTTGTTAATTTTTTTGTACAAAAATTGGACCTGAAAGTTAAATAAAACACCGTGTTTTAATCCTTTCTTCTTCCCTCCTTACCTTTATATCTTAGTTTCTTTTTTCACTCCCTTCCTCCCAGTCATAACTATCATATTATTTTGGAAAGGTATGATGTAATGATGTAATATATGCTTACTTAAATTTTTTTTTTTACTTAAAAATTTCTTTTTTGTTCTATATACCAACCAGTTCCTCCTCCCTTTCTCTTGCCTCAACCTTACCCCATCCCACTCCTCATTGACTCCTCAGAGGGGGTAAGGCCTCCCTTGGGTAGTCAACAAAGTCTGGCATACTATGTTGAGGCAATACTAAGCTCCTCCCTTCTGTATCAAGGCAGAACAAGGTATCCCACCATAGGGAATGGGCTCCAAAAAGCCAGTTTGTGCACCAGGGATAGATCTGTTTCCACTTCCAGGGACACCCGCCCCCCCCCAGTCCTACTTTCAACAGCTCAAGCAACATAACTGTCACCCACATTCAGAAGTCTAAGTTCCATGCAGGTTCCTCTGCTGTTAGTCCAGAGTCAGTGAGCTCCCCCTAGCTCAGATCAGATGTTTTTGTGGTTTTCCCATCATGATCTTGACCTTCCCTTGCTCATATATACGATTCCTCCTCTCTTTCTTCAGCTGAACTCCAGGAACTCAGACAGCCCAGTGCTTAACTGTGGATTGCCACATCTGCTTCCATCAGTTGCTGGATGAATGTTCTATGATGACAATTAGGGTAATCACTAATCTGATTATAGGGGAAGGACAGTTCAAGCTCCCTCTCCACTATTGCTAGGAGTTTTAGCTGGGGGTCATCTTTGTGAATTCTTGGGAGTTTCCCTAGCATCAGGTTTCACCCTAACCCCATAATGGCTCCCTTTATGAAGATGTCTCTTTCATTGCTCTCCCTCTCTGCCCCTCCCCCAACTTGGCCACCTTGATCTCTCATGTTCCCATCCCTCATCCTCTCCCTTTTTCCCCCTCCCAATTTGCCCAGGAGGAGATTTTTAACTATTTCCTCTTCCTAGGGCCCTTCTTGCGTGTCCCTCTTTACCTAGCTTCTCTGGGGTTAGAATTGTTCCCAAATTGCTCTTATAATTTAAATTAACCCATTTATATAAATCTACATTCTGGCACATGGCTCATTACCTCTCATACCGTATGACCCACTTCCTTTGTGTCTGACTGGTGAATCCTGCCTCTCTGATTCCTTCCCAGAGTTCCTATCTTCCCAGAAGTCCTACCTATCATCTCCTGCCTAGCTATTGGCTACTTATCTCTTTATTAAACCAATCAGAAGGTGCCTTGTCAGAGACACATCCTTTACAGAGTACAAAAAGAGCTCACAACACTTGATGCTTTATTTGTGTTTTCTTTATTATTTTTACTTATGTATATATTTATTTGAAACTGGTTTTGCTATGTAGCCCAGATTGGCCTTGAACTCGATCCTCCTAGCCAAACATCTTCATTGCTAGAATTTTAGCTATTTATTTCCTTATTCAGCAATAATTCTTGACTACAGGTATTTTGATGTGCAGGTATTTGCACATCTGGCTAATTGGGCCTTCTTAGATTCATGTGGTTTAATATGTCTCTATAATTCTTTGAACAGCTTTTATTGTCTGGTACGATACTGTGTTCCAAATTCACCTTGTAAAATCTCTGCCTAGACTTTGGAATCAGAATCAGTTGTTTTCTAGGGAATATGTTGGGTCTTTTGCTTTTGCCTTTGTTTGTTTGTTTGTTTATTTATTTATTTTTGGTAGAGAATGAAACTTAGAAACCCAAATTGTATACAAGATCATTGTATTGGGTGTCATTGTTCTTTGGCTCTTAAGGTAAACAAAATTAGGGAATGATGTATGTATACATTTATACTCTAGTTCTGCACCTATAATTGGAAACCTAGTTACCATTGATCTTTCAATTTCTGAGTTACAGCAAACATTGTCTTCTAGCTTCCTCCGTCTACATTTGTAACTTGGAGCAAGAAACTGAGATCCATTTTTCTGTAATTAATTTATAGTTAGTGACCAAGCTCTTATTTGTGCAAACAAAGCTTCATAATACCTTTGGTCTTGTCAGATAACTTCAGGAAGACAAGAAGCAGATTCACACTTAATACTACATAGGAATTTGAAAGTTTGTTTTAATGTTTTACTAAGGACTTATCTTTGATAATATGGGCAATCTTACACTTGTATTCTTGTCTTTATGAGCATGATTTGTTACATCTAGTACTTGTTCTATGTGTAAAGCAGTTTAAGACTTTTAAGCATTTTTTTGTGATTTGATTTAAATTTTTGTTAACAAAGTAAATGATTTAGATAAAGCTCCTTTATCTAGTAGTCTTGGCATTTTAAGAACTAATCAACATCCAAACTTTAAGCCCTTGATGGATCTAGTCTTTTATGTGTGTTTGCAAATGTGACTAATGACAAGGAACGAGAAAAAACCATGATAAGAACTAATGAAACATCTTGAGTGAGGCATTTATCCACTGTTTCATATACATTAAACTCATAGCAGACTTTCGTGATTGTTAGCTTCTAAATTGTGACATGAAGACTTATCATTAATTATGAATGCTTGACCTTAGCTTAGCCTCATTTCTAGTTATCTTTTAAAACTTAATTTAGCCTGTTTTTACTCATCTACTTTCTGCCCCCAGGCTCGTTTACCTCATTTACATACTGTCCATCCTGCTTTCTTGCTTCCTCTGAGTCTGCCTGGCTGAGCCTAACTGGCTGTACTCTGATTGTCTGGCCCCTGCCCTTTCCTTTTGCCCACCAGCCCCATCTATTCCATCTCTGCCTAGCTATTTGCTGTTTAGTTTTTTTTTTTTTTTTTAATTAGACCAATCAGGTGCCTTACGCAGGCAAGGTGACACAGCAACACATCTTTACTTAGTTAAACAAATGCAGCATAAACAAAAGCAGCACATCTTTGTATAGTTAAACAATTATTCTGCAACACAAACAAATGCAACACATCTTTTCATAGTTAAATAATTATTTCACAACACCAACTATTCTGGTAAAGTTGTAAGTCAAAACAGACCAGTGTCCTTGCCCTACCTAAATAGTTCTCCGTCTTATAAGGGCTTCTTTATTTTTATGTGTGTTGAGTATTTTGTCTGTATTTATATCTGTAAGTGCACCATGTGCACAGTGCCCTGAAGAGGATACTTGACCCCCTCAAATTGGAATTAACAGGTGGTTGAGCTGCCATAGGTGTCCTGGGAGCCGAAGTCCAGTCCCCTGTAAGAACAGCAAGTGATCTTAACCAATGAGCTCTATCTCTAGCCCTATGAAATATTTTTTTTATGGCATCGACAGGTTTTATTTAGGAATATGGATTTTTTTATACAAACACATTTATTCATGTGATAACAATTTGCAAAAAAAAAAGAGGTCATAAACTTGAAGGAGAGAGGGAAAACTTATAATGAAGAGTTTGAAGCAAGGAGAAGGAAGGACAAATGTTGCAATTAGGAAAAAAGGTCACAAAATAAATAAAATGTTTATTAGATTTTGAGAATAAAACAAATGTATTATAAAATGTGTTATTAAAATACCCGAATAGAACAAAGCAAAACAGAGTCACCCAGACAAAAATAAAAATGTAGAATTCATTTTGTGTTGACCAGTTCTTCCTGAAGATGGACTTGCTGAGATGTGGGTTGATGTACAGTTTACTTCATTGTAGAAAACTGATTTTTCCTTTCCAGTGGGTATCCACTGCAAATAGCTCTTTGCATAAGACTGGGTTTGTGTGTCCACTTCCTTCTCTTAGTGCTGGGATTCTGCTGGCTCAAACCTGTGAAGGTCTTGAGATTTCCTCAGACTTAAACAGTAAAGTATTGTGATCCTTACAATGCAAAGTACAGTCCTAAGAACTGATGCTCAGATCTGCCATACAAGACAACTGCATGCACAGTAGAATAAGTTATACTTGTACCAGATATTACAACCAAAATATGTGATAAAATAATAAAACAAGCAATGGAGAAAGCAAGCTTTATTTATTGTTGGTAATTGTGCTGGCTGGTTTTGTGTTAACTGGATGCATGCTAGAGTCCTCAAAGAGGAAGGAGCCTCAGTTGAGGAAATGTCTCCTTGAGATCCAGCTGTAAGGCATTTTCTTAAGTAATGATCAACGAGGGGGGTGGTGTGCAGCAGCCCATATTGGGCAGTGCAATCTCTGGGTTGTTGGCCTTGGGTTCTATAAGAAAGCTACATCCCAGAAATTAAATAGTCAGGTGACAAAGTATTGCACTAGAAGCTTCCAAAGACCATGCAATTATATGTGACACAGAGTGGTCTTGAACTTCAGGATAGCTAGGAGTACTGGCATTGACACCATGTCCAAGTTGGTCACCTTGATCAATATGCTTGACTATAATCTGTGACAGATACACAGTGTTATTATTCCAACAGTGGGTTCCCTCATATGACCTCACCAAACTGTTCAAATTTTGACTATCATATTAGTGAAAAGATGTTATTTTACTTTTGTATAATTATCTTTCTGTTAGAGTGAATACCTTTAAAATTAATTATATTTTATTTGTTTAATCTAAGAGTGAAGGACATGCATGCCACAAAACACATGGGGACATAAAAGGACACATGCAGGAGTCAATTCTCTACAATGTGGGACCCAGGTATCTAACTTAGGTAGTCGGACTTGGCAGCAAGAACCTTTACCCTCTGGAAAAATTTTTAAAGGCTCTTGAAATAATATTTTTGAAACAAGTGCTCACTTAGCAGCACAGGTTTGACACAAATTCAGCAACTTTCAGCCTCCCAAAGCAGCCACAGTTGGATGCTATTTTCATGTTGTAAGACATTTGTATTTCTTTTTTCTGGTGAACTGTTAGCATTTATGCTTTTATATTTTCCTATAGAGTGACCAGTTTTGATCTCACCAACCTTTTTTCTTGTGATATTGGTATTAGCAAAATCAAACCTTTTATAGTATAACTTATCAAATAATTCTTATCTGTGTTATTAGCTTTTTTAATTTGCTTGAGCCAGTTTTGTCATATGAACACTTTAATTCATATGTGATTCAACTGAGCAGTGTTTTCTTGTCCATATTTAGAGCTTTGAATCTTTAAGGAAGCCTTCATTTCTTAGGGTCTCTATTGCTGCAGTTAAACACCATGATCAAAAAGCAAGTTGGAAAGGAAAGGGTTTATTCACTTTACTCTTCCACATTGCTGTTCATCACCAAAGGAAGTCAAAACAGGGTAGGAATCTGGAGACAGAAGCTGGTGCAGAGGCCATGGAGAGGTGCTGTTTGCTGGTTTGCTCCCCTGATTTGCTCAGCCAGCTTTCTTATATTTTCTTGATCTTAGTGCT
>NC_022013.1:87050637-87071378 GCF_000317375.1 Microtus ochrogaster
TAGCTCTTGTAGACCAGGCTGGCCTCGAACTCACAGAGATCCGCCTGCCTCTGCCTCCCGAGTGCTGGGATTAAAGGCGTGCGCCACCACTGCCTGGCTCGAACCAAATAATTTTTGTTGTAGGAAACTGTTCTGTACACTAAGTTATCTCCCTTTCGCCTTCACCCAGCTGCAGTAATAAAAAATATATCTAAATACTGGTAGATGTCCATTGAGGATGTGGAACAAAATCACCATTTGGGTTGTGTACTGCTCTTGACAGTAAAATAAAATACAGATACATAAATTCAACCGCTAATATAATCTTTGCTAAATATAACAATAGTTTCATAAAACTGAAACCAAGAAAATGATTGCTATAATAGATTTGGAGTTTAAATAGATGAAATGTTTTTATTGAGTATATTTGATGTGCTAAAAGAAATTTAAGGATTTTTTTTTGCTTTAAGGATATGTGGATTATAACATGCTACAGAGGGTAACACCTTTCTGAAAATGTAAGAGGTCAGTATTAATAAGTATGCTTGAATAACAGTCAGAAATAAAGCAATTTTTACAAAAGGATTACATAGTGTATTTATGTATTTTTACTTAAGGATCAAGAACATATAAGTACATAGATAATACATCAAGAAAAAATTGTAAATTAAGTGCTGTACTGTGGTATGTGGTTAACACAAGAAGACTCATTTTTATTTTTCCATCTTGATTTTGATAAAGGGCTTCAGAGGTATCTGCATCTTCATTTTATATGTTCTCTGTAATGTTTCAACATTCCTGTTCTGATGGCACATTCAACTGCTTAAGCCCCTGGCTGTTGAAGAGTTAGAGCGTCTGGAGTAGAAAGCAGAGAATCACTGGGGACTCTCAAGAAATCTCATGGCATGGTGAAACATTTACATGCTCTAGAAGAAATCATTTATTTCTGTTTAATTTTGATACTTTCAATATTGATTTCCAGAAAAAGTCACTATAAAACACACAGTTTTAATTGTGATGTCTCCATCAAATCTCTCTCCTCAGAACTCAGGGAACCCATTGCAGAGGAGGTAGAAAGGGTGTAAAAACTGGAGGGGACAGAGGGCACCAGGAGAACAAGTCTTTCTAAATCAACTGAGCAAAGTTCATATAAACTCAGAGACTAAAGCACAAACATAGGGAGTACATAGGTCTCCACCATGTTCTCTGTGTCTATAGTATAGCTTTCGGTTTAGTCTTTTTATGGGCTCCTGAGTGTGAACAAGTCTCTGATTCTACTGCCTTCTCGGGATTATTATCCTTCTATTGGTTTGCCTTGTCCAAGTTGAATATGATGGTTTTTATTTTATCTTATTATATTTTATTTTTAAGAATAAAATAAAAAGAAACATTATCAAACACACCCACACAATGCACACACTTTTTTTTTCTCAAATTGAACCATGTATCTGCTTCTTATAAAAAACGTTTTTCCTAGAACTATTGAGATATACAAGTGGATATCTTGTGTGTGTGATTCCTGACAATAACAAAACATTTTGAGAACAGTATGACCAGGAAAAGGGAAGGAAGAAATTGCATGGAAATGAGAAAGTTACTGCTTGTAGGTCTGCTTCTGTAGGATTTCCTTCCAGTTAAATACTTTGCTTTGTATTCTTGACTTTCGTTTAATTTTAATAGTTTCCTTGAGTTCATTGAAGTAAAGCAAGATATTTGATTTTTTTTTGTTACCTTTTGAAAAGTTTCAAGTCTTTCCCCCCATTTCTTTAGAGCAGTTTGCACTCTGGCTGCTTCAGATTGATGGGGGGAGAGTAATTAATCCTGAGATGTGCAGAACAGTTGGGCGAGTTAAGGCTGACCAAAAATGGTATGATATGATGGATTAAGTGTGAAGAACGTGGAACTAGTATAAGTAAAAAGTAATTTAAGAAGGAGATACAGAAAAAGGGTCTGCTAGGGAAATAGGAAGAATTTATCAAAGGTCCCCATTTTGGATAGTACTTCCCTTCTTCTACCTTGCCAGTTAGGCCTAGTGTAGGGCTAGGTTAGCCAACCCTGATCAGAACTGCTAAGTGAAAGTTCTCACAACTATTTAGAACATAATTCTTGGAACAGCATTCAGACTGCTCAGAAGCCACTAGCGAATTAAAGGAGCATGGACCACTTAGAAACCTGCAAAGTAATTCTCTTGTTTAAATAGTTCTGGTTTTCTTTTAATCCCGACACTTGGGATGCAGAGGCAGGTGGATCTCTGTGAGTTTGAGGCCAGCCTGGTCTACAAGTACTAGTTCCAGAATAGGCCCAAAAGCTACAGAGAAACCTTGTCTCGAAAAACCAAAACCAAAACCAAAAAAAAAAAAAAAAAGTTATGGTTTTCTTGAGTTTGGAGAAATAAAAAGTTGAAAATGGTAAATCTAAGACTTACGTATAATTAAAATAGTATTTAGAAAATTTGGAAAATGATTAATTCTTAAGATGTAATTGTTTTATTTATTTTTAGAGGAATTAATTTTCTTTTGGTTTTTCAAGGTTGGCTTTGTCATGTAACAGCCCTGGCTGTCCTTGAACTTGTTTTGTAGACCAGGCTGGCCTGGAACTCACAGGGATCTGCCTGCCTGTGCCTCCCAAGTGCTGGGATTAAAGTTGTGTGCCACCATGGCTGTCTTGGAAGAATTAACTTAACAGATTATTTAGATAATGAATGTGGATAGTATAAAATTTTCATAATATATTGATTTCAAAAAAAGCTGAACTAAGTGTCATCAGTTACAAAGATTGTTCATTTCAATATCAAAGCTGTTTAGTTTATATTTACTATAATCAATTCATTGTTTTAGGGCATTTAAAATAGCTGTGCCATATTACTTTAATAGGTATTCCTTTCAGGTGCATAAATGCTTGATTTTATATGTAAACATGTTTTTATACTACCCAGACCTGTTAATAACTTTGTCTCATCCAGTGACTATTGTTATTGTACCTAAGATAAAAGCTATCTTCAGTCATGTTAAATCAGTTAAAATATACACTCTAACAAGCTGTTTTGGACCTATACACGTCTCCAAGCCAGCTCAGCTGTGATAGGCTGGCCAGTTATCTGTCTTTTCCCTGAACCTAGTAAAGGTTTGGTTGGGTGAATTGTAGATTGGCAAGTGAAAATCAGTTTATTATACAGCACTAGAACTGAAGTTTCTGGAGACCATATGAGCCCTGGAAACTCCCAAAACAGCTTCTGTTCCTACTTGAGCTGTTTCCTTCTCTTTGTCTCGCTCCCAACCCTCACATTTGTGCAAGCCCTATTCTTTGATAGTCTAGGTCCTCTTTCTGCCCTTCGTGGATATCATAGTGCTAGTTCTGATAAAGGCTCATTCAACAATGAGTGCATTTTCCTCTTACATTTTCCATTAATGAATCTGGGTCCCTCAGTACCTCCTTAATAAGTTGCTTTCATAATAATGGACAAAATTTTGTTAGGACTCAATAACAAAATGTTCTGACTCTATTCAGTGAATATTATTTAAAACACAAGTATATTTCTGTCCATTCTCACAAGAAACAGGAGACTATTACATATGTAAAATTTATAGTTTGTATTAATATATTTTACTACAATACAAGTAAGATGTATTTGCATTATATTTTAAACTCTTTATTAAAATATTGAGTTTCTTACCATATTAATCATTTAGGCTTTATTAATTCTTAGCATTTGGTAAGAATGACTATTTTATTTATTATTCTCTTGAACTATGAATGGGACCTAACACTTAGGTTGTGTATATTGGTCATTTGATGCTTAACATGTGATGGTTGTGACTGTGTTTATAATACTTCAAAAATCTTTCCTCCCTTTCATAACTTTGCTTTTAAAAAGAAGCACTTAAATTTTTTAGAAAAGAATATTGTTTTGTATAAAGTAAATTAGACTTGTGGAAGTTTATTTTTTCATAAGTAAAATTGGCCAGTACCTCAGACTTAGATTAATCTTTTTTTGCAAAGTATTGCCTCTGTCTATAGCCTAATAGGATCAATACCAAGAAACAAAAGGGGGTCAGCTTTTTTTTTTTTTTTTTGAGACAGGGTTTTTCTGTGTGGCTCTGACTGTCTTGGAACTCACTCTGTAGATCAAGCTGGCCTCAAACTCAGGGATCTGCCTGCCCTCTGTCTCCTGAGTGCTGGAATTAAAGGTGTGTGCCACCATGCCTAGTTTAATTTTTTTAAAAAAGAGATTCATATATTTTATGTGCATGAATGTTTTGTCTATATTTATGTCTGCGCACTATATGCATGCTTGATGCCCGAGGGAGTCACTAGAGGGTGTCCAATTCTCTGAATCTGAGTTATAGATGTTTGTGAGCCTCCTTGTGGGTGCTGAAAATCAAACCTGGGTCTTTTGCAAGAGCAGCTAGTTCTAGATCATTGAGCTATCTCCCCAGCCTTAATTTTTTTAAATTTTGATTATCATTTTAGTGAATTAGCCTGTTTTTCAGGCTATAGTAGATTGCTGTAATTGATAGATATTCACTAACACCATACTGTATAAAGAGTATATTCATAGTCTTGAGAATTTTGAAGAAATATCCAGAAAAGGAAGACAAAGACACTAAACTTGCTGTGTTTCTAAAATACTATACATGTGTAGGAGAGTTTAGGGAGGCAGTAAGTGGACTAACAACATGTTTGTAGGCTATAGATTTGGGCAAACTGTTTCGGCAAATTAATCGTCACATATTAAATGAACCACTTTCTTCAGAGACAAGATTCCCACCTCTATTTTACTAAAGCATGTATGGATACTGTGTTTGATTCAGGCTGTGGAAGAAGGCGGCAGAGGAGTTTGAAATGAGCTAGAAAGTGCACAAAAGGATTACTGTGTTCCTTCAAAGCCAAGGAGAGAAAAATTATCTCAATTTGATAAACTTGTTGATCACCTCTAAGAAGTCAATGTAAATAAGATTGTAATGATAAAAACTAAATTGTCTGGAGTTCAAGAGAGAAGGAATAAAGAAACTGGAAAAAAAAAGCATAGCACCTTCTTTTAGAAAATAGATTGCAGTAGGTCAGAGAAAGATCTTTTGAGGTGGAAACATGTTGAATATATTCACTGATTTTAGAGAAGGCATCCAAACTCAGAGGGAAATTCTGAAGATTCCAAAAACAAAGACATTAGTAAGTATTGGAGAAAGAACAAACGTGGGACACATGAAAGGGAGCTAACCTTGGAAATGGTCGTTCATGTTTCTCAGGCATAGGGAAAGATGTAGTCTGATGTATTTCACATGGCGAACTGAGACCTTGAATCTTGAAGTTATATACATTTAGTTTTCCCTTGTTTCCTAAATAGGCAAAGAGGATAGGGTGTGGGGGAGAAGATTTTTGAATAGGTTAATTATATAGTTAAGTCAACTAGAAATGACAGTTTCTCAGGGTAACATGAATTACAGTGAATGCATTTGGCTTAGGTTTCATGACTTACTATATTTACCCTCAGAAGAAATAATCAGAAAGCAGTTTATGAAATAGGATGAAGAATGATAAAAATGTGTACAGTCAAAGAAAAAGTAAATAAAAAATAGGAGTTAATCCTAGATTTTGTATAGAACTAGATAAATGAAAATGAACTTAAGGCTTGGGAATATAACAGAGAAGTCGAGGTGCTGGGAAAATGAATCAGAAGTTCAGAATACTTGAAAAATAGGAATGTTAGCTAAAAATATCAAAGTAGAATTTATGTCGAACAATATTGCACTAGGTATGGTTCTTCATTTGTATCTAAGAGTATTGCAGTACCAACTGCCAACTTGCCACTAGATGTCACTCTGACTCATATGGTAAGTCTAACTTTGACTTAAGATTCAGGATGTTGAAAGTCAGACATACAATATATCTAGATATATCTTCGTGATCTTTAAGAGCCTATTTTAGTCAGTTTCTCCTTCAGGTTGTCTTAGTTATACAGCTACTTTGGAGAGTATAAGTTATTCAGGACAAAACAAACCATTACATTTGGATAATTTGAATGACTAATGCTGCCTTTATTAAACAGTAAAATCAAGGTCACATTAAATAATATTCCTTTTGGCCTGTGTACTTTAAAAAGTTTTAAGTTTCTGATATTATGCATCAAAAAATCAAAATATATTTTCTCTCATATTTTGTTGATTATTTGTCTGCTGAATTGGTTCTGGTTTTACTAATAGAAAACTAATGGCCTTTTATTGGTATTAACAAAAGTGTTTATTTTTAAGTGGTCACGAATATACATGTTGACACCAAATCTGTGAATGTAAAGTTTTACTTTTTGAAATTTTCTAGTAGAGCAAAGCAGTAATGACTACAGGAATCATATTTAGGAAGTATGTCAGATTTGTTGGCTACCCATAATCTTTTTAATCTGCTTCTTTCAAAGTCTCTGAACTGTTTGGAAAGCTTTACAATATGATTTTAAAAATATAAAGCATAATGAAAAAATATTTAGATATGTCCAGGATCATATATAGACTGTTCAGTTACATATGATGTATGTTATAAAATTCATTTATGTTCTTACTGGTTTATTAAATTTTTGCTTTGATAGAGAGTAGTTGTGAAATTGTATTACACTATTAGAATTGTTGAGTTGCAGATCATATGGTAGAAAATATAATGTTCCAGGTTTTTGCTTGTCATTTGCCTAATGATATAGTCCTGCGTTTTCTTATAATTCTCTTTTCATTGATATCTTACTTAACTTGTGATCCATTATTATAGTAAATAATTTTTAGCCATATTGGCAAAAGTGCTGTTCTGGAATTGTTAAGTAAGTCATCTTATACAATCCCTTTTACATTTTAGTAGGATTAATCTTCTTGGTGCCTCTTGATACAACACTTTTCATTTGGAAAAGCACCTGCTTGTTTAATCTACATGAAATGTATGTTAATTAAGAAATTCCGTTGTACCAAAAGCAGAGATTGGTAAGATAAAGGGAAGAAAAAATATACCTTCTTTAGAGTAACTGAAGACATCCTTGATATTTTACATAAAATAACTTATAATACTCACCGATTAGGCACTTAATTGTAAATTGTATTTTAGGACCAAATTATAGGTAATAGTTTAGTCTGCATTCAATATATACTTAGATTTTGTTCTATGAAGATATCATCCTTTAATCTTTTCATTTGCTTCGGGTTTGTGAGGCTTATTTGCTTTTGGACAGATCGTAAACTTGTTGCATTGGCTTAGCTGTGGGAGGGTAAAGTGCTAGAGCAGCAGAGCCAAACCCAGTGAGACTTTGCCAGCGCACACCTTAACTCTGCTTCTCTAAAAGTATTTGGAAACAGTCACTTGAATTACAGATTCTGATTTTTTAAAAAGCATTTTATACAAGAATACTCAGTATTGGTTAGCATGATGTGAAAGTACTTTTTTAAATTAAGGAATTATTCTTGAAATTATTCTAATTTCTCATTTTATCCTCAAATGCACTTTGTCATGTAACTTTCCAAATGATCTTTTTCCCCTCACAAAGAAAAAGTGTTTTATTTCTTAGGACTTTAAAAGTTAAACTATTATATTTTCCTTTATACACTATGTGCCCCTGTTATGCCAGGGATAATATGTTAGATTAATACTAGCTGTTTCTACTGTCAATCTCTTTTCTCCAAAAGCCATAACCTCCACTAGGAACAAATGTAGATTTTTGTTTTGTTTGTTTGTTTCTTTGAAATGTCTTCCTGGGCATGTATAAATCCTTTTGACATTATTATTTAGGGCCTCCTGTCCTCCCAATGAAATCACGACTAACACAAAAACTTTGCAGCTTGTGAACTCCCAGAGCCCCTTTTGATGATTGTTGTTAAACTCAGCATGGCAGCTTGCAGTTATTCCTTTCATGTACCGCCCACCCCACCTCGCATACATGGTCTTCATGACAAAGAATTCTCCAGAGGCAAAACACTGGTTCAAGATTTCATTTGCCTTTGTCTCCTGTTCTTCCTCATTCATTTTTGCTTTAATATTAATCATATTCAAAAAGCTTACTGGACACAGTCAAGGGAAATACCGCCCCCTCCACTGTTATGATAAACTTCTCATGTCTTAGAAAACCAGATTAAACTATTGGCTACCAAAGAGTTAAATATGCAGAACTGCTATGGTACCTCATCTTTATGTAGAGTATGCTAGTTTAAAATAGTTTCAAGCCAAAGGTTCAGTCCACACTTCTGCCTGTGACCTAGTTCTTCAAATTTGACATTTCCCGTCTTTTATAATATGTTCTCTGTGAATAAAACTGAGTATTTTTAAGAGATAATGACAGTTAATGACCTTGTAACTTATCAACAAACTGATTAATAAGTTTTCATTTTAACTTTAACTAGTTCTTTTTTAAATATAATATAGGCTTGGTTTAGTGTTACTTAGATGAAAAATATTACTCAAGGTAAACATGCTTATTGAAATATAAATATGAAATCCATTTCATTTATGAGCTAAATAGGATATGATACATTAATTGGTGCTGCAGATACTTGCTAATATAGTAATTATATCTTGAATTAATTGAATTTAACGTAAAAAGCACAGTATGGTACCTTTCTTATACAGTAAAACTTCCATTCTTAGATCCAAGGCTTAAAAATGTTCTAAAAAAAGAGTAATATTACCTATTACTGGCTAGTTGTATGACCCTGGAAGGCCACTTACCTGTTCTTTTTTGTTTTTGGCTTGGTTTGCTTTATTAAATTGCAAGATCACTGCAGTTTACATGTTTTGGTAAGCTGCATTATTTTAAAATTTATTTTTTGTTTCCTCATTGAAAATATATTCTTTTTTCATACAATACATTCTGATTATGGCTCCCCTCCCCAGTGTCTTCAGGCTCCTCCCCACCTTCCAATCCATTCAAATCTAAACCTTTTTTGGTTTCTCTTATTTGAAAGGAAACTTCTAGAGATAGAGAAAAAAATAATAAGATAAGATAAAATAAAAACAAACAAACCTGAGTAGGACAAAAACAACAGTAAAACAGAGGCAAAGAAAAAGGACAAGAAACACATGCAGATGTTGACACAGGCATTGGTATGGGCAGAAAATTTTAGCACAAAATTGGAAACCATAATATATAAATAAAAGACCTTTAAAAACAAATGCCCTGGCAATTATGTGACCAAAAAGCTTCTAAAAGTGACACTGAGTTCATTTTGTGTTGGCTACCTGCTGCTTAAGCATGGTTTGTATACCCAGTGAGACTCCATTAGAGAAAACTTAACTTTTCATTTTTGAGCAGTTATCAGTTGGAGATAGCTTCTGGCTAAGAATGCTTGTGTCCATTTCTACTCTCAGCACTGGAATCCCATCAGGCCCTGAGTGTGTTGCTACAGTCTTTGTGAGTTATGTGCATTGCTTCTGCTGTGTTTAGAAGGCTTTGCTTCCTTGGTGCCCTCCTTCATTCAGTAGTTTTCTGAACCCCCCTGAGGGGGAGGGACTTGATAAAGACATCTCATTTAGGAATGAGTTTTCCAAGGCATCTCACTCTCTGCATACTATCTAGCTATGGGTCTCCGATTTATTCCCATCTACTGCAGGAGAAAGTTCTTTGATGAGAGCTGAGCAAGACATTGATCTATAAGTATAGGAGACTGTTATTTGGAGTTAGTTTGTTATTTTAAGAACAGTAGTATTTGGTTTTCTACTGGGTCCTTGACTTATCTGCTCTGAGGTTCTTGGCCACCGAGGCAGTGTCCAGATGGGTTCCAGATCACAGAGTGAGTCTTAAATCCAATCAGATATTAGTTGGTTACTCCCACAATCTTTGTGCCACTAGTTCACTGGTACATCTTGAATACTGGTCACCATTGTACATCAAAGGTTTTGTAACTGGGTTGGTATTAATTTTTCTTCTTTGGTAGCATGCAGAACCTTTCAGTTCCATGAAAACTAGTCAGTAGGAGTGAGGGCTCTTCGTAGGTACTGTTTCTTTATATTCAGTGAGTTTATAGGTATTGTTCAGCAATAGGGCCTTACTTTTAGTTTGTAAAAGCAACCAGTAGCCTTGATGATAGCCTGAATTTTTTTTTTTTTTTTTTTGGTTTTTCGAAACAGGGTTTCTCTGTGGTTTTGGAGCCTGTCCTGGCACTAGCTCTTGTAGACCAGGCTGGCCTCGAACTCACAGAGATCCGCCTGCCTCTGCCTCCCGAGTACTGGGATTAAAGGCGTGCGCCACCACCGCCCGGCTAGCCTGAATTTTTTAACGTTTCCTATGGGATCCTTTGGCCAGAAATTCGATTAGCTGTAACCCATTACTGGAATTGGTCGCTTTATTTGTTGATAATAAATGTTCAGTTAGGGTTCTGTCTCCTCCATTATTTGGTAAATCCATTTAGATCACTTTCATGTATGTATATATTTTAGGAAGCTGTGCATATATTAGGTCGCCGTATACTCTTTCAAATAGCCCTAGTTTTAGATCTCCTTTCCCATATTTCCTCTTGCACTCCATCTTTCTTCTACTTCCTGTTCAATCCTCCCATTCCAGTCACCATCCCATCTATCTTTAACTCTGTATTTCTCCTTCCTTGGTGATCCATTCATACCCCAGTCCCTTAGTCTATACCTGGCCTCTGTAATTATATGGATGGTAGCCTGCTTATTGAAGGTGGAACAGCTAACATTCGCATATTAAGAAAATACATGTTATACTTGTCTTTAATACCTTATTTTATTAAAGGCTGATGGGCTCTATACTTTTTTCAGAATTGAGAAACTTTCAATAAAATAATACAAGAAATATTAAGAGTCAAGGTGTAGCTATGTAAGGTGGAGGTGAAAGGAGTGAAATTTAAAACTTGTGTTACCTGTGAAAGAACATTCTTTTGAGAAATTAATAAAGATACAATTATCTATGAGCAAGGACTCAGGGGAACAGTTAACACAAATAAGGCATTGTAGATTGTTTTTGTTTTGAGGTAGTATCTCTCTATGTAGTTTAGGATTGCCTGTTAATCCAGTATTACCCTGCCTTAGCTTATTTGGAGGTGGGATTACAGAGCTATGTCTCATTGATTGTAGTGATAGGAGCTGCGGGGCTAGCTTATGCTCCGAAATAACAACACACAAATTGTATTCTTTTAAATACTTCCTGGCCCATTATCTCTAGCCTCTTACTGGCTAACTCTCACATCTTGACTACCCCATTTCTATTAATGTGTGTAGCACCACGAGGTGGTGGCTTACCAGGAAGATTCTAGCCTACATCCGTCTCAGGTTGAAGAATCATGGCGTCTGAAGAATCATGGCATCTGACTCACTTCCCTTCTTCCCAGCATTCTGTTCTGTCTACTCCACCCACATATGTTCTGACCTATCAGGCCAAGCAGTTTCTTTATTAATTAACCAATGAAAGCAACACATAGAAAGAAGACCCACCTACATCAATTGATACTGTGTTTTTCAGCCTGCATTCCCCTGATGACTAATAAATTGTGTGCATTTTCATTCATTTTGTACTTGTTTAGAGTAATGAAAAAATTGCTTGACAATTGGAATTTTAAAAAATTCTTGGGCTGGGGTTATAGCTCAGTGGTAGTGTTATTGGCATTTGTGAGGCCCTGGGTTTGATTCCAGTGTTTTACACACACACACACACACACACACACACACACACACACACACCCTTCTCATACTCCTCTTATGTTTAGAAAGATTATTTTAAATTAGATATTATCTAAAATATTTGGCATATCTTCTTTTAAACCTATATTTGATGAATTTTGGAAAGCTTTGAAAACTTTTATTAATGCAACTATTCTCTATATTTCAAACAAAATTAATGTCAAAGATTTTCCTTTTCAGTACTAAGATTAGTTATTGTTATATATCATTTGAAGAAAGGCTAAGAAAGTAATTTTAAAAAATTTATTATCTTTTTTCTCCTAGGAAAACATAACCAGAAATTGAGGAAAATGTATTTAAACTTGGTGTGTCTAAGTAACTTAGGCACTGCTCAGTTACAAGCATATGTTTTAACAGAGTTTCAGATTTCCGGGAGTAGTCTTGATTCTGGGGTGGAAACTTACCTTCTCTCATGTTCTAATTGTTTCTAGTTTCCCACATGTGGCATGACTGCTATGACTAGCTTCTGACCAAGGGTCTGTGAAAGTATCATGCAGTGCTTTGACCTGCAGCTCTTAAAGCTGGTGTACCTCCTTTCTGCCTTCTTGCCATAGTGAACATATTAGTATTCAAGAGTTTGTATGTTTAAGCAAAGCCAGTGCCGAATAGCAGTCACTGCTAAGTGGTTCAGTACAGTTTCTTTTCTTTGAAACTTTTTTGTGAAAAGATACCCTGAGACTCTTGAGATATTTTGTGCCCCTGATTTCTTGTAAACAGAGTGCTTGCTTTCTTTCTTTTAAAGACTAGGGTTTGGAGAATAACCTTAGGAATAGAATTCAATTTATAAAAATAGTAAAAGGTACAACAGTCTTTTTTCTATGTTATCTAAAGAGATATAAAATATGGTGTCTGATTATTATATTCTATCTTTATTAATTTCTATAGTTTCATAACTAAGATAATTTTTATTATGAGTTTGCTTTCTAACTATTTTTTTTTTTTTTTAGTTTAGGAAGATTATCAGTCACAGGGAGGCATGTAGCCCAGACTATAGGGGATTATAATTTACTAAATTGTGCTTGGTAAATATTTTTTAATATTGTTACATCAGAGTATTGCCCAGTTGGCATGAAAAATATTTAAGAAAGGGAAGTTTCTTTCATCTTAAAATTTCTTTTTAATACTTTCTTCAAAACACTAGTGATTAAAAAACAAAACCCAACAACTTTAATTTGTATTTTTCTTATACTTAATTTTGCTCTAGAAAGAAATCACTGAAGCCCAACTGAGTTAGATAAAATATGAAGTAGCTTAATGTTGCATTATGTCTGCTACTTTTCTTGTATTAAATTACTTAAGAAATTATAAAAGAAAACATACAAATGTGAGATTTTTTTAACATTTAAATAAATGATCTTAAATATGGCAAAATAGGTTAAGAAATTGAAATAAGCATGAATATGTGATGAGAACTGGGGTACTGGATGGTTGGTAGAGTGTGTAGTTAGCATGTGTAGTGTGTGAGCCCCAAAACCTATTTATTGAGATGTAGATCCCTTTCAACTGTCTAGGAGTTAGTTGGGTTTTTACTTTTCTGTCATTATTAACAAGCAATTATTTTTTTTTTTGTTTTTTTTTGTATGTTTAAGACAAGGTCTGACTAGGTAGCCCAGGCTGGCCTGAAACTTAAGATCTTCCTCTTCTCCCCATAATGCTCAGATTACAAGTATGTGCCACTATGCCCAGTTTGAGTGCTATTTTTATAAATATTTCTAAGTATATGTGATAGAATTATCATTAGTAAAAAATTAGCTTAGTGAACATTAGCTTGAGAAAAAAGATGAATGTACCTTGATACATTTTTGTTGTAAAATTTATATTATTGTAAATATGTGATCTAGTGCATCTTCTTGCATAATGTTGGTTTATCTTTTTTGAGTGAAACACACAGAAGGACAAAAAAAGAAAAAAAAAAGAAAACCCCAAATAACATTTTCAAAGACTAGCAACATTTCTGCAGAGCCTAGAGATCTGTGTTTTCATGAAACAGTGGAACAACATGAAATAGGAAGTCTCTGAAGAACTAGGCTGGTATGTACAGTGCTTAGTTCTCTCTATTGGCTGTGAGGAACATGCAGTTAGATATATGAGGATGTTAATATTAGTGATACCAATTTCCCTGTGAAGGGCTAGCATTTTCTTCAAGAACAAATTTCCATATATTTCACAGCTTGAACAAGCATTCAACTGAGACTGTTCCTCTTAAACCTTGTATGTTAGAACTTAATAAATATGAATAGGAGGTATATAAAGATGAACTATTGGCATTTCTGAAAGATTGTTTCCTACTTGGCCTTCTAAAAACTATAATAGATACAATATGAAGATGAAAGATGGATGCCAAAATACATTTTCCTGCTCCCTGTAGTGTGTGCTTGAGAAAAGCATATAGGCTAAAACCCTATATAGTTCATATTTTTTCATACACCTACTTACCTAACATAAAGTTTAACTTAGAAATTAGGAGAAATAAAAGATAAATAACAGAACTGAAACATTTGTAATAACATACAGTGATATGTAAACATGATGTCTTTCTCTCAGAATACCAGGTCACACTGTCTGTCAGTGTTGTGATGAGATGGAGCTACAGTAAAATGATTATTAGAGAAAGTATGAAGCATTAGGCTACTATAGGATTACTTGAATACAAGCACTGTGATGCCATTGCGGTGTACCTTCTAACCGAGGCAGTTACCAGCTACATGATGGATATGTAGCATGACACACTGGGCAAAAGGATGAGTCACGTCCTGGGTGGATGAAGCAGATGGTGCAAGATTTCATCATGCTAATCAGAACAGAACAAAATTTATCAACTTTTTATTTCTGTTTTATATGCCAGACTGTTACTGACCATGGGCGACTGAAACTGCATGGAAAGTGAAACCATGTGTAAGGCATCAGCTGTACTGTGATAGCAGTTAAATTGGAGGTTTTACTGTGAGAGCCAAGTGACCTGTTGATTGCAGAATTAGGCAGACTTTCTCCAGCACATTTCAGGCTGTTCAAGCAGGATAATAGCTAGAGCACAGAGGTCTCTGTTGGTAATTATCTTTGCAGATAATATGGTTTTTTAATGTAATTGCAACTACTCATCTCTGTGACTGTTGTGCAAGAAAATAGCCATGAACAACAACATGTAAAGTAAAGGTGTGTCTGTGTTCCAATAAAGCTTTATTTTAACAGATATTTCTAGCTTCTTGCAGTTATCTGTTACCTCGTGTAGAAGAAGAATGACAAAATTTGCTTTTTCTACAACTCACTACCTTCAAAAGAAAGAAAAGGCTATAAACTGAATTATTCATATCAAAATATCCTCTGCCCCAGATTTATTCATCAGAATTAGAATAGTAAAGACATAGACATCTGGAATGATATGATTCCTCTAATGGAAAGTGGGGGGAAAGCTTTCCTTAGTAGTGACTGAGGAAATTTCTCTGACCATCAGGAGCACTGCACTTCCAGTGGGCTTACAGGAATCACATCATAGAATGTTATTTTGTACTGTACATTTCAACTTTGACTTATTCAGTTCTGCAGTTTTGTGGTAGTTTCCTATGTACATAGTTTATTTTTATTAAGTGATAGAAAAACCATGTAGTGGGCTCTCAGAAAGAAGTTACAAGAATGAAAAATGGAGCCTTCAGACTTTAAAAAAGAATTAAACATAGTAAAGAAATACTGAACAGAAAATTTAGATTTGTAGACAAAAGGCAGTGTAAATCAATTTTTGTTGACAGTGCTTATCTCCCTGGCACCTCTGGATACATCTTCAGCATACTGAAGAAGCTCAGGTTATTGTTAAAATAGTTAATAATTTCTGAGTACTTGCAGATGTTTTTTCTCACTTTAATAAAAGCAAGAATGTGGGAGCAGGAGTAACATAGTTCCCGACCTTCTTTAGAGAGCTAGTGTGTTATGTCTCTAAACTGGAAGCTGAAGAATGAGCTGGCCTGTTGATGGGGATGGGCAACAGGAGTGTTTGCAGACCCTGCAGTAGAAAAGGGTCAGTGTGAGTAGAGCTCGCCATGACCATGATCTGGAAGTATAAAAAGGAAAGTGGGGCTAGTTGAGGCTGAAAAAGGAGGAGTCCAGTGTTAAGAGACCCTAGTAAGTGTTTGGATTTTGCCAAGAGGTTAATGGAATTTAGTGAAAAGGCCTTTGGGTTTAAGATGATGTGAATAATTCTCAATTATGAATATGCTGAAACTGGTTTACTAGAGGCATGTTGAAGAACTTATAGCTATATTGTCCAGCAAGATAGTCCTAAGCTAAATATGGCTGTTGAGCTCTTGAAGTGTGGTTGGTGTATTTAAGAAGGAATTTTTTATTTTATTTTAAAAATTAAAATTAAAAAATTAGAGCAAGTTAAAATATGTTTTAAGTATTTTTTGAGTAGTTTGACATGTCCCTTAAGGTGCTGAAAATTTGCAATCTGAATTGAGCTATGTTGTAAGGAGAAAAGGCATGATGGATTTTGAATTCATAATGTGAAAAAGTATTTTCTATGAGTGTTGAAGTCATATTTTAGATATACTGATTAATAAAATGTCACTCAAATTAACCTCATCAGTTTCCTTTTGCTAGTTCAAGTATGTCTGGCTTTTAGAAACTTTGAAGTTACGTATATCTTTGACATTATATATTAGTGACCTTTCAGAAATCAGCCTGGAGACTTGCCTAAGAGTCAGTCAAGCAAGGTAGCATTATGTTCTGAATTGGGGTTTCCATAGCAGGGTCAGGAAGATGTGTGAGCAAACCAACCAGCAGGGAGCTAAAATTAATAGAATATGACATTTAAGTAAGAGAAAGGTTGCTGAATTACTTGTAAGGAAGTAAACAGGAGCCTTAATTCTAAAATATAAGGAAATGAATAGAAACTGAGTGGAAAATTAAAATGTGTACACAAAAGTCATAAATATTATATTTCACTGATAATTTAAGCTAAAAAGTTGAATAGTTCTACCATTGGACTTTAGTTTTGTTCAGGATTGTTGTGTGGAAGATATTATCTATTAGTTGACTCTTTAGTTATATAATTTTCCATTTCTTAGATTGTAGATGAACATCAAATTTATAATTTAGTGGTTTGCAACTATGTCTTTGGTACCGTTTACCTCTTTGAAGTAATTACTAAGTAAGAGTAGGGTTAGAGGTTTTTACATACTTTTGAACGTGTAAGTTTTCTACATATTTCCACATTGAATAATATGAAATTTTTATCTACTTATATTTTTATTTTAGATTACGCTTATTTCTGTTTAAAAGAAAAATACTTTGTTTTTATGTGGTTTTTTAGACCCTCCCTCATTTAAACTTAAATATCTGGGGTATCTGATGCTGGTTAAATGTTTAGTTCTTTCTGTTGACAAGTGAAGAAATAAGATGCATGGCTAGTTGCATTTTCTAGTCTTCTAAGCTTATGAAAATAGTCGAGACAGTTTGTTGACCTCAAGGAGACCTTTTAGTCTTTGGCTTGTTAGACAACAGGATCTGTGCTCTTCATTGGCATTCAGATCACAGGCAGCCATTGGGCTCAGTGCAAAGCCAAGCACAGCTTTAGGGTTTAGACAAAGCCACTCTGGCAAAGGAACCCAGTTGTCAGGGTAGCTGGCTGGATTGTAAGAACTGTTGCATAATGCGGAGACCAAGTAGAACTATTAGGATGCAAATGTGAAAAAAATGGTGGCACTAACCTGCAAAAACAAACATTTCTTTTTTAGTGAAGAGTCTATTCATTGTTGCTTTCTTCTGTTTAATTTCTCTGGGCCTTAGATGTAGTTGGTGCAATTGGAGTATATTGGTTTATCTTAATCTCTGTCCATAAAACTAGACTACATGTAGAATCAACATCTAATTTGTAGGAAGACCAAAATACTTCAGTGTTTGGATTCTTTTTGTAGTGCACAAAAGTGTCCTGGGTCAGTTATATATGTGTTATTATTATGGGTTAGGAAGAGGAATCTTTTTTTTTGCTATTGATTTTTTATTTATAACAAATTATTCTTATTATTTTCACCTTGTAATTTCTGGTGGTGGCTTCTTAGAAAGTAGTCTTATACGTAGTGTAGCATTATGATACATGGTAAGAGTAATGTTATTTAAATTCTTAGGGCAGTAAGAAAATTTAATTTTAATAATATCTGAAGGAAATCCACCCCTCTTGTTTTTGTTCATTTCTGTCTTGAGAACCAGCTTTAGCTTTCCTTTTTCTTTCCTACCTTGTTAACTGTAGCAAAATATAATGCCATCTATGCTTTGGTAAATGCTGTGCTGGAAAATAGGGAATGAGAAAAGATAGCAGTACTAGTGGGAAAGGGGCTTTCACCAGGGTCAGAGAACAGCAGTAGTAGCCATGCTTTATTGTGCCATGAATTTTCTCATTTAATTGTTAAGCACCACCTTATGAGGTATATAATATGTAACCCCCATTTTGCAAATGCGTTTACTGAGTCAAAAAGAAACAAAGTGGCTTGCTCAAGCTAAGTTTTATTTACAGCAAAACTAAGAAATGGTTTGAGGATCTGCCCTAGAAGAAGAGTTCTTTGGTGAAATGTGTTTGAGAGCAGGGCCAAAGGAAAGTGTTGTACAAGAAGGACTCCCATGTCTACCTGAAAGAGACATAGGCTGGGATGATAGTTAATTGATTTGTGTCAATTTTTTTTTTCTTTTTTTAAGACAGGGTTTCTCTGTGTAGCTTTGGAGCCTGTCCTGGAACTTGTTCTGTAGATCAGACTGGCCTCAAACTCACAGAGATCCACCTGCCTCTGTCTCCCGAGTGCTGGGGTTAAAGACATGCGTCACCACCACCTGACTTTCATTTTTATTTAACGTGTCCTGATATTATATGTATGCTATCTAATTGTACAGAAGTTAATTGACTTAGCTCATGTGAGGGAAATTTGAGGTTGATTTTAAAGTAGATGATATTTAGTATTTGATAGCTCTCGTTTTAGATGGGCAAATCTCATTCTTTTAGTAGTCACACTTCTATTTCTCTGTCTTAGGTTTTGTACTTTTCAATGTTTTTAACCTTATTAAAAGTTGTATTTCTGTGTTTTCCATTCTTTTTTCTTTGCTTTCAAAATACCTTTAAGCAAAAACGATATCACTGTTGCTTTTCCAGACAAATATTAACTAGCATTCCAAGCCATTTTTTTCGTTCTTTTCTTTGACCTGCATTTTATTGAAACCTAATATAGGTGATATGAAAGGAGAAATGGCAGAAAGGGGAGGGGCTTTTGTTTATGAGTGGAAGATCAAAATAGGAAAGGGAGTAAAGAGGGATTTATGAAGATATTTCCGAAAGCCATAAGGAATCCCATCATTTTATATCTACCAAGAATTATGTATAGCATATTTAAGTGTATGTCTATATATATGTATATAGTTTAAATGAAGTTACCAATTTTCCACACAAAAGCCATAGACTATTTAACAAAGACTTAAGTACCAAGCATGAGAGAACCTCTTTTCAAGTGATTGGTTAGGAGAGACCAAGAGACTCTGAGAGCAAAATAGGCTATTGCTGTTGCCCATGGTTTCCCTTTGGAAATTGAAGCTAATTTCCTGTTGCTGAAGATACCATACACTTTGGGTACAGGACTCAGAGGAATTGAGCTGGATCTTACTTACCTGCAGGTGCTATGCAATCTATCAAGGAAGAAAAGCAATCAATAATTTTACTCAGTTGTGACACCTTTGACTCACAGCAATAACAAGCATGGCAAGATAGCTCTAAAGGTACAATGATGGCACTCATTTCTTCACAGTAACTTGGTGGTAACTAATTGGACTTAGGGCCATCTCAACAGGAGGGAAATCATGCCCAGTACTGACAACTTCAACAGCTACTCATGACTAGTAGGACCATAAATTAATAGAACTCACAGGAGAACTACTGCTATTTTACAGAACCATTATAATTCCTTGCAATATGTTAAATGCTTATTCTTATACTCACAGGTAAGTGTAGCACACATTATTAAAGAAGTTTCTCTTCATAGCAAATGGAGGCCTTTACAGAAAACCAAAACTGGTCAAAACTGACCTTGGGTGCCCAGGCCCTGCTGATAGATCTAAAACACATCCACAAACCTGAGGATGTAGAGAACATAGAACAAGAAAGGGTGGAAAGGTTGCAAGAGCTAGAGGATCAGAGGACCATGAGACTATGATAGGGAGGTTGTAACCTTGAAACATCAACAGTGTGAATGCCTAAATAAGACCTAAATAAGGACAACACCAACAGACATGCTAATCTGGAAAGGTAAATCTCATGGGTCCCTTACTAGATGAAGAGCTTCAGGTATGAGCTATAGACTGTTAGGAGAGGGAAAATTAGTTTTCTCTGTGGATGAGCCTCCTAATTGCTTACCCAATGCCAAATGGTCAGCTCTGAAAATCATATATATACAAGTGACACTAAATGGACTCAACAGGTTGTATTTATATATTTGTGCTTACACATACACACAGAAGTGGGGGTGGTGGGAGGAGTTAGAGGAAAAGGATATAGGAAATAATGTAATCATATTTTAATTTTAAAAATTGCAAATAAATAAAAAGTTTGATATTTTAAATTATTTTAAAGTGATAGCATGACATAATTAAAAAACTTAAGTTCATTTTTTGGGTAAATAGTAGTATAGGGTTTTGGTTTATTTATGGATTTGTGTATGCCTTCCATCACATATATTCATGATATTTTTGTTGATGAACTACTTTGAGGTGTTGGTGAGGTACAGGAGATACAGTGGCATACATGGCTGATACAGTCATGGCCTTGAGCTCTTGACATTTGGATCTGTCACTGGATTGGATTTATGAGGTTTAACCCTGCCACATTTTTCCTGTTGTGAAATTTAGACTTTTCCTTCTGCTCCTGATTTGGACCTTGCAATTTCAGTCCGTTGCTCCAATGTGGGTCTCTGTCTCTGTCTCCTTTCATCGCCTGATGTAGGTTAATATTCAGGAGGATGCCTATATGTTTTTCTTTGGGTTCACCTTCTTATTTAGCTTCTCTAGGATCACGAATTATAGGCTCAATGTCCTTTATTTATGGCTAGAAACCAAATATGAGTGAGTACATCCCATGTTCCTCT
>NC_022013.1:87071828-87073851 GCF_000317375.1 Microtus ochrogaster
ATTGGGGGAGGGGGAGGGAAATGGGAGGCTGTGGCGGGGAGGAGGCAGAAATCTTTAATAAATAAATAAAAAGAAATGTGGACTTTTCTACTTTCTAGGTTGTATAGTAATGTATTTGAAAATCTTGGTGATAGAACATGTTTGTGGATATATATATTCATTTGGCTATTTATATTTGTTTATATAAACAAATAGAAATACAAATTGTTATTTATTATGGTTAGCTATTATACTCAAATGTTCTAAAATGCCCTTTATTTTATTAGGTAGTATGTTTTCTGCCAGTTCATGATATGTAATTATAGCTATAGCTATTCACATGCCATGCCCTTTAATTGCTATGTAGTATTTCATTTATCTAGTACCCCATTTACTCAATCTTTAGTCTGTAGAATTATAAAAGCATTTTTCTCTTTTGATTAAAATCAACTCTACAATAACTTTATTCACTCCTGAGACAGTATTATAAAACATTATAGAAAAGCTTTATCTTTTTGTCTCATTGACGAATGGTTTAGAAACAAAGTCCTAGCTTTTCTTTCAGTGTTTTTGATTGGCCTATTTTGTAGAAGGCTTTAGTTGACTTGGTTTAACTTGAGTTTGAGTTTTCTTTTTGTCATACCTTAAGAGGTAAGTCATGAACTGGTCATTTTACTTAGAGTGTGTGACTTGCATAACACAGTTCTGTACAGGTAAAAGCAAACAAAAGTGTAGGAAAGCAGTTAATTATAGTAATTGCAGCTGGTTTCAAAGTACTCCTAACAGTTTGTGTGTACTGCTTACTTGAAAGCATCAAATGGGTGCTAGTTGTGAAATAGAACACCTGTTTGTTGTTGAGCATGTGTTTATGCAGATGATTGTTGTTGTCAAAGCACCTTGATGTAGAGTAGTCCTGTTTACATTTACATTCTCCCCAAAGGATTAACAGTGTTCTCTCAATAAATTTGCAGTCTACTCTCCTCTCAAAGGCTGCTGTTTGGAGGGTGGTGTGAAAGAGGCAACAAGTGCTTGCTAATCACTTGAATATACATAATTAGCTACAGTCTGGTGCACTGGAGTCTTTGTAGGACCATAACAATACTGATTGGCAAATGCACAGAACAATAGATGTGTCACCATATAGTTGTTGAGAGTATTTATTGTCTTTTTATTGGCATTTATTCTTTAATTTCTGAACCTTGGTTTTATTACAAGCTCCTTTTTATTTTATTTTTTTTTATTCTTGAACTATGTAAAGTCACCATTAAGAAATAACGTTTCAGATTTATTTACTAGGGTCTGAGACTATTATTCAATAACACATTTGACATTCAGTAACTATAAAAATTGATATGTGTCAAGTTTATTAGATAGTTCAATTCAATTCATAGTGGAAACTGTGTGTGTGTGTGTGTGTGTGTGTGTGAGAGAGAGAGAGAGAGAGAGAGATATGACAAAATACATTTTTTTCTTAAAAACTATACTCTAGCTTTGTAATTAGATTGTTAAGTGACTCTGCTGTAGGATATGTAGACCCCAAATTCCAGATTTTGGTCCTTTTGATATGATGTAGAGAAAAAAAAATGTGACTTCCAAAATGCTGTTTGGCTCTGTAAATTGGTTCCTTCCCCAGCTCCCACCACACTCAGATCCATGCAGGCATCTATGCCTGGTCTTATTAAAGTTGGAGACTGTTGGTCATTACTTGACATTCTAGAGATTTAAGTGTGGTTTCTCTGTCCTCTGAAAAACACTCTGATTGTGCTGTGAGACCTCAGAAACCCCGATATGGGAGTGTTAATAAAGAGGACGATTTCTATAGAGAGTAGAAAAAAGCCCGTTTCCTTTGGCTCCCAGAAGATTGTATTGCTGACTCATTTGCTTGAGAGTTCTACATTCTTGTTTTTAATCCCGGACTAGTGTAGTATTTTATCAGAGTGTGACATTTGAGATTCTAGATGACACATAAGGGAACAAATGAATGGACTTGACCTGGGGTACGGGTTATGACTGCAAGTTCAATTACAATGTAATTTTTTTTTTT
>NC_022013.1:87073951-87078869 GCF_000317375.1 Microtus ochrogaster
TGTAGACCAGGCTGGCCTCGAACTCACAGAGATCCGCCTGTCTCTGCCTCCCGAGTGCTGGGATTAAAGGCGTGCGCCACCATCACCCGGCTACAATGTAAATTTTTATTAATTACTTTTATGTATTAGAAGAATGTAAATAGTCTAACAAATTTATCCTGATGTAGAAATTCACACAGACCTCCCAACAAGGACAGTCTGTTCAGAGTTTGTGTAGAAAAGGCATTAGCAAGCAGCTTTCCTTTTATCTGAGGTTCAAAGGTCAGCAGAGGAGAGATAAAACTTGATTGGCAAGGGGATGCCTCATATGTGATATGATTGGAGACTCTGGGTCTGGGAAAATTCTCTCTCGTGAATTCTGAGCAAAATCTAGGAAAACTAGCAGGGTTTGCTTTGACCTTGATCATCCTGAGCCTTCTGCTCTCTAGAGTTTGTTCTTTGGCTTCTCAGGTTGGTTCCAGGCCCGTTGAATATTTAAGGGTATGGTGTCTGAGAACAAGAGTGAACTGCTAGGACAACATAATATATCATTTAGTTACCTTTTGATCTTGCAGTTGTGTTCTTGTGTTTCATTTTGGTTTGTAGTGGATAGCTTTTAACGTTCTGGATTTTTGCATATACAAATTGATGCTACCAGAAGAAATAATACCAAGATACTATTTCCTAGATACGTCTATAATGCCCCCACTCTCATTGGAAAAACTGAAAATTATACACGAAGAAAATTATAATCTGTTTTATGTTCAGCGATGTCATTCATACTTTTGTGTCCTTAACTTTTTTCATGTGTGTCCATGGCTTTGCATACTTGAAATCCAGTATTTTATACTGAGAACAAAAGTGTGGTTTAACGTCTGTAATGACAAGTTTTTGTGTGCATGTGTATATACATCCGCATCTGTCTGAAGGTCATCAAAGAATTTTATAAATTGTTGATAATGGTTGATGGATGTTTCTAGAAGTTTCTGTAATGAACAGTCAAATAATTTTCTGGCGTTATGTGTCCTGGAACAATAAAATTATATTGCACAGACAGTAAGTTGTTCAGTGAGTTAATAGTTTTAGTCTTCAGTCTTCAAACTGAATTATTTTCCTTATTGATGTCATAGCATCACACACACATACACACACACACACACACACACACACACACACACACACACACACCACCTGTTAGAATAAAAATTCTCCACTTATTTTAAAGCAGTGTAGTTGAATTCCATGTCCTAGATTAACTTTGTGGCTAACAAATCAGTATTGGAATTTTCTCTTCCTTGTGTGTGTGTTCCTTTGTGTGGGTGGGGATGTATGCACATGCCTGTGTACATGATGTGAGAAAGCCAGAAGAGGACTTGGGCATTTACTCTGTCACTTTATCCTTCTGAACTTAGAGTGCATGTGGTGACCAGGAAGCGATCCCCATATCTCCATACTGCTGCCCTCAGAATTGGGATTAGGGGCAAATATGGCCAAGCACTTTTTTTTTTTTAAAATAGGTGGGTGGCATTTGAACGTATGTTGTCATACGTGCATAGCTATCACTGTGACCACTGCCCACTGACCACTCATCAGTCCCAGTCTTGTCCCTTACGTAAGACCCATATAGTTTTTGAGTCCGTTGTTTGTGCATTGCTTAGGATACAGTTTTAAATTTTTTAGAATACTATGAAATACTATAGAGTTTCTTTTTCTATAGACTAAAAAGACTTTGAATGTTTTGTCCTATAAATTATAATTAAGGAAAGAATACTTATCATAAACTCAGTCTTAAAAAATGTGCCCTTGCAGCTCTTTATTTTCTCTTCTTTTAGCAGAAGATATCTGGTTGAGTTGCCTTAATCTTCTTTTGAGCAGTAATATGAATTCAGTGTGGGTTAGGTCCCTTTTAAATGTTAATATCTCTCCTTTTATCCATGTGAACAACAACATCATTTTATCATTATTGCTATTATTATTATTTATTATGTTGTTATTGTCATAACCTGTGGTGTATGCAAGCAACCTTTTGAGGGCTGAGAAGACTGGTTTTTACATAGTACTGACATGTCTGCATTGCCCGTATACTAGACATTCCTTGGCTGTCTGTGCCAGTGTTTAAGCTGAATGGATTGATAGAATCTTTTTTTATCTTTTTTTATTTGATTTGGTATTGCTAGTGTGTGATGAAGAACACCAGATGTTTGGATAAAGCAAGTTCTTTTTTTTATTCTATCTCTTCCAAATCTGTACCTCTGTCTCATGAGGATTTCCTACCTTCTAAGAACGGCCAGAATAGTGATGGATCAATAATAGGACTGTTAATGTGGACTTTCTGACCCATTTTTTTTTAACCTTGCCCCCTCTCCCAGTTTGTTTTTCTTTTTATTTATTCTGATAACTCCTTTGGGGCTATAGGACTGTTTATAAAAAAAAAAAACTTTTTGTTTGATTAAGAAAGAGAATGTTGGTTGGTAAACCCAGAAAATCACAGTATGTTTTTCAATAAAATTGAAACTTATTATTTTGAGAAATTCTACTTGTAAGGTATAGCAGTTAAACTTACATGGAATTAAGTGACCATATTGAGTATGTGACATATATTTAGGTTGTTATGTGTATTGGGTTTACAAATGTGAAACATATTTATGTTTTGTAGATATATCAAATGATTTTTAAAATTATAAACAGACTTTAAAATTTATTATTATATCTAACTTAAGCATCATCTAATGTGAACATAATCAGTACTGCTTAATATTGTTTAAGCACTACCCTTTTAAAAAGAATAATAGATTTTCTGGTTTACTAAGTTTGTGATAAGTACACATAAACATCTTTCTTTATGTATTGGTCCTATGATTGAAAATCATAATATTTGGAAGCACTTAGTAGTTGTAGAATTGTCTTAAAAAATAAAAATTTCACAAGAAATAGCTATTGCTTTTTCACATTCTCTGAATCTAGTTATAATGAGTTTTTTTCTGTATTACCAACCAATTTCCAAATGACACAGAGACTTCTTATTGATTATGAAAACTTGGCCTATAACTTAGGTTTGTTCCTAACTAGCTCTTAAAACTTATTTAACACATTTATATAAATCTACATTCTATCATGTGGTTTTACCTCTCTTTCATCTTGAACTTTCTGTTTTTTTCTCCATTTCTCCTGGCATTTCCCGTTTAATTGGTGTGCTTAGATTCTTCCTCCTCTTTCTTTCTCCCTAGAAATCCTGCCTCTCTCTCCTACCTAGTTATTGGCCATTCAAATCTTTATTAAACCTATCGGAAGATGCCTTGGCAAAGACATATCTTCACAGTGTACAAATATTCTGAAACAAGTTGTGAAGTTTTTTAGCTGTATGATATGTGGCATATGGGTACTTTTTATTAATGCTGCTAAATCATATAAGTCAGTTACTGTTATTTAGCAAGGGGCCTTTGGAGGAATTAAATACATCTGCATATTCAGAAACCCCCAGTGGTCTTCAAAAGGAAGGCACAGATATATGATCTCTTAAGTGTCTTGGTTCAGAAAACTCAGCTTCTGTGGTCCTATCTCTGCCATGTGCTGTGAGTAATGTTCCTACTGTAGGATGTTATTCTTCTCTTTGAAGTATAGATAAAACCAATGGAGGCTTACTGAACTGTTAATTTAATAGGTACATCACTTTTCCTCAAACAATGGCACAATACCCCATTCCACCACCCCTTTAGAAGTAGCACTATGCTTTCCTGGAGTCAGATGGCAAAATGCTCTTTCCCATCCTCAGACAGTAGTTCACTAGCCTTGATTTATTCTCCTCAGAAAACTAAAAGCTCCCTTTAGAACATTGCCAGTACTTTATCAGACCTTTTCTTAGCACTTATCATAGCTTTACTACTTGTGTGTATATGACTCCCTTTTATATTGCAAAATAGCTTTGCTGAATGAATTTTATCTTTAAATCCCCTTATAGGAGCCGATGGTGGCTTTTAATCCCAGCAGTTGGGAGGCAGAGGCAGAGGCAGGAGTATCTCTGTGAGTTCGAGGTCAGCCTGGTTTACAAGAGCTAGTTCTAGGACAGACTGCAAAGTCACAGAGACATCCTGTCTCCATAAAAATCCCCTTATAGATATCGAAATTTCAATTTTCAAGAATGAGAATTTTCAGATTTGGTATCCTAGAAGGTGGGAATCCTTAACCTTTGTGTTAAGTAACCTTAGTCACTTATATGTGCAAAAGTTTAAGACTCTAAGTTATTATAGAAATAAATAAGAATGTATTTTAGTTTGAGGAAGTTACAATTGTCAAAAATAACATTTTAAATAAAATATAGAAGGTATCCCTTTTGTATTAGATTCTTTGAAAATTACCTTATTGATTCTTTTGAAAATTACCTTACTGATTTTCATTTTCTGTTTTATTACTGATAGGTTTACATAATCATTTTTTTGTGCAAGAGGCATACAAAACTAAGAAACAGCCAGCAGGACTTGTTACTTGTAAAGTAGGAGAGCAGTGATCTGCACATTGAATAAAAGGATAGTTTTATCATTCTTTGAATTTCCTGCCATCTTCAGTTTTTCTTGAATTTGGTTATCCCTTGTATTTTTGCAGGTTTTTGATTTGCCTGTTTTCCTCTCCAATTTTACTGAGATGCTGATTTCAAACCAGACATGCTAGGCATGCACTCTTCCACTTTCACACACCTTTTCTTGTCTTGCCTACTAGTGTAAACCTTCTTTGGAGGGCCTGGGGCTCAGGTTCTCTTTCCTGTCTGACTGAGCAGTGTTCTAATGGTGCAAAACAAAACAAAACAAAAAACATTTCTACATAGAAATTTGTGGATTAGTTTTAAAACTTCTGGTTTTTGGATTTGGCTTGAAAAATAAGGAATTATTGTACTGTTTCTGTAAGTGTTGATGACTAGTCTATACTTTTTTTTTCTTTTTTTTTT
>NC_022013.1:87079144-87090128 GCF_000317375.1 Microtus ochrogaster
TAAAATTATATTGCACAGACAGTAAGTTGTTCAGTGAGTTAATAGTTTTAGTCTTCAGTCTTCAAACTGAATTATTTTCCTTATTGATGTCATAGACTCACACACACACACACACACACACACACACACACACACACACACACACACACACACCACCTGTTAGAATAAAAATTCTCCACTTATTTTAAAGCAGTGTAGTTGAATTCCATGTCCTAGATTAACTTTGTGGCTAACAAATCAGTATTGGAATTTTCTCTTCCTTGTGTGTGTGTTCCTTTGTGTGGGTGGGGATGTATGCACATGCCTGTGTACATGATGTGAGAAAGCCAGAAGAGGACTTGGGCATTTACTCTGTCACTTTATCCTTCTGAACTTAGAGTGCATGTGGTGACCAGGAAGCGATCCCCATATCTCCATACTGCTGCCCTCAGAATTGGGATTAGGGGCAAATATGGCCAAGCACTTTTTTTTTTTTAAAATAGGTGGGTGGCATTTGAACGTATGTTGTCATACGTGCATAGCTATCACTGTGACCACTGCCCACTGACCACTCATCAGTCCCAGTCTTGTCCCTTACGTAAGACCCATATAGTTTTTGAGTCCGTTGTTTGTGCATTGCTTAGGATACAGTTTTAAATTTTTTAGAATACTATGAAATACTATAGAGTTTCTTTTTCTATAGACTAAAAAGACTTTGAATGTTTTGTCCTATAAATTATAATTAAGGAAAGAATACTTATCATAAACTCAGTCTTAAAAAATGTGCCCTTGCAGCTCTTTATTTTCTCTTCTTTTAGCAGAAGATATCTGGTTGAGTTGCCTTAATCTTCTTTTGAGCAGTAATATGAATTCAGTGTGGGTTAGGTCCCTTTTAAATGTTAATATCTCTCCTTTTATCCATGTGAACAACAACATCATTTTATCATTATTGCTATTATTATTATTTATTATGTTGTTATTGTCATAACCTGTGGTGTATGCAAGCAACCTTTTGAGGGCTGAGAAGACTGGTTTTTACATAGTACTGACATGTCTGCATTGCCCGTATACTAGACATTCCTTGGCTGTCTGTGCCAGTGTTTAAGCTGAATGGATTGATAGAATCTTTTTTTATCTTTTTTTATTTGATTTGGTATTGCTAGTGTGTGATGAAGAACACCAGATGTTTGGATAAAGCAAGTTCTTTTTTTTATTCTATCTCTTCCAAATCTGTACCTCTGTCTCATGAGGATTTCCTACCTTCTAAGAACGGCCAGAATAGTGATGGATCAATAATAGGACTGTTAATGTGGACTTTCTGACCCATTTTTTTTTAACCTTGCCCCCTCTCCCAGTTTGTTTTTCTTTTTATTTATTCTGATAACTCCTTTGGGGCTATAGGACTGTTTATAAAAAAAAAAAACTTTTTGTTTGATTAAGAAAGAGAATGTTGGTTGGTAAACCCAGAAAATCACAGTATGTTTTTCAATAAAATTGAAACTTATTATTTTGAGAAATTCTACTTGTAAGGTATAGCAGTTAAACTTACATGGAATTAAGTGACCATATTGAGTATGTGACATATATTTAGGTTGTTATGTGTATTGGGTTTACAAATGTGAAACATATTTATGTTTTGTAGATATATCAAATGATTTTTAAAATTATAAACAGACTTTAAAATTTATTATTATATCTAACTTAAGCATCATCTAATGTGAACATAATCAGTACTGCTTAATATTGTTTAAGCACTACCCTTTTAAAAAGAATAATAGATTTTCTGGTTTACTAAGTTTGTGATAAGTACACATAAACATCTTTCTTTATGTATTGGTCCTATGATTGAAAATCATAATATTTGGAAGCACTTAGTAGTTGTAGAATTGTCTTAAAAAATAAAAATTTCACAAGAAATAGCTATTGCTTTTTCACATTCTCTGAATCTAGTTATAATGAGTTTTTTTCTGTATTACCAACCAATTTCCAAATGACACAGAGACTTCTTATTGATTATGAAAACTTGGCCTATAACTTAGGTTTGTTCCTAACTAGCTCTTAAAACTTATTTAACACATTTATATAAATCTACATTCTATCATGTGGTTTTACCTCTCTTTCATCTTGAACTTTCTGTTTTTTTCTCCATTTCTCCTGGCATTTCCCGTTTAATTGGTGTGCTTAGATTCTTCCTCCTCTTTCTTTCTCCCTAGAAATCCTGCCTCTCTCTCCTACCTAGTTATTGGCCATTCAAATCTTTATTAAACCTATCGGAAGATGCCTTGGCAAAGACATATCTTCACAGTGTACAAATATTCTGAAACAAGTTGTGAAGTTTTTTAGCTGTATGATATGTGGCATATGGGTACTTTTTATTAATGCTGCTAAATCATATAAGTCAGTTACTGTTATTTAGCAAGGGGCCTTTGGAGGAATTAAATACATCTGCATATTCAGAAACCCCCAGTGGTCTTCAAAAGGAAGGCACAGATATATGATCTCTTAAGTGTCTTGGTTCAGAAAACTCAGCTTCTGTGGTCCTATCTCTGCCATGTGCTGTGAGTAATGTTCCTACTGTAGGATGTTATTCTTCTCTTTGAAGTATAGATAAAACCAATGGAGGCTTACTGAACTGTTAATTTAATAGGTACATCACTTTTCCTCAAACAATGGCACAATACCCCATTCCACCACCCCTTTAGAAGTAGCACTATGCTTTCCTGGAGTCAGATGGCAAAATGCTCTTTCCCATCCTCAGACAGTAGTTCACTAGCCTTGATTTATTCTCCTCAGAAAACTAAAAGCTCCCTTTAGAACATTGCCAGTACTTTATCAGACCTTTTCTTAGCACTTATCATAGCTTTACTACTTGTGTGTATATGACTCCCTTTTATATTGCAAAATAGCTTTGCTGAATGAATTTTATCTTTAAATCCCCTTATAGGAGCCGATGGTGGCTTTTAATCCCAGCAGTTGGGAGGCAGAGGCAGAGGCAGGAGTATCTCTGTGAGTTCGAGGTCAGCCTGGTTTACAAGAGCTAGTTCTAGGACAGACTGCAAAGTCACAGAGACATCCTGTCTCCATAAAAATCCCCTTATAGATATCGAAATTTCAATTTTCAAGAATGAGAATTTTCAGATTTGGTATCCTAGAAGGTGGGAATCCTTAACCTTTGTGTTAAGTAACCTTAGTCACTTATATGTGCAAAAGTTTAAGACTCTAAGTTATTATAGAAATAAATAAGAATGTATTTTAGTTTGAGGAAGTTACAATTGTCAAAAATAACATTTTAAATAAAATATAGAAGGTATCCCTTTTGTATTAGATTCTTTGAAAATTACCTTATTGATTCTTTTGAAAATTACCTTACTGATTTTCATTTTCTGTTTTATTACTGATAGGTTTACATAATCATTTTTTTGTGCAAGAGGCATACAAAACTAAGAAACAGCCAGCAGGACTTGTTACTTGTAAAGTAGGAGAGCAGTGATCTGCACATTGAATAAAAGGATAGTTTTATCATTCTTTGAATTTCCTGCCATCTTCAGTTTTTCTTGAATTTGGTTATCCCTTGTATTTTTGCAGGTTTTTGATTTGCCTGTTTTCCTCTCCAATTTTACTGAGATGCTGATTTCAAACCAGACATGCTAGGCATGCACTCTTCCACTTTCACACACCTTTTCTTGTCTTGCCTACTAGTGTAAACCTTCTTTGGAGGGCCTGGGGCTCAGGTTCTCTTTCCTGTCTGACTGAGCAGTGTTCTAATGGTGCAAAACAAAACAAAACAAAAAACATTTCTACATAGAAATTTGTGGATTAGTTTTAAAACTTCTGGTTTTTGGATTTGGCTTGAAAAATAAGGAATTATTGTACTGTTTCTGTAAGTGTTGATGACTAGTCTATACTTTTTTTTTCTTTTTTTTTTTAAAGACAAGGTTTCTCTGTGTAACAGTTTTGACTGTCCTGGAACTCACTCTGTAGCCCATGCTGGTCTTTAATTCAGAGATTAACCTACCCATTCCTCCCAAGTTCTGGGATTAAAGGCGTGTGCTACCACCTGGCTTAGTCTGTACTTTTTTAAGTATAGGGATCAAATACTTCAGTAGCTTTACATGGTGAGAATATTTAATGCAATGTAGTGAATGAATGAGAATGTCTATAGAAACTTTAATTTGGATTTCAAGACCTGGAGATGGAGGGTACTTCACACACACACACACACGCACACACACACACACACACACCTGTCTTCAAGGTGATAATTTTTATATTTATTAAAACATAAAACATAGGTTTAACTCAATCTACATGCCTTCCCTTTCTCCTTCTCTCCCCTTTTCTCTTTCTTTCTTTGTCACAAAGATGTGACAGGCATCTATGAATAGTGATGAATTCAGGAAAACTCCTAAGCTAGACATTATCTTGACAGTTGGTGGACAGATGCTCCTGATTTGAGTGTGAGACTGAGGTATTGAAAAAGCACTTCAAAACACTCTCCTGTGCCAGCCAGCATTACTTTCCTTATATTAGGATAGTGTTTTTAGCTACTTTGTAATAATGTTTATTGATAAAGGACCTTTTAATATATGAATAAATATATATGGTTCATTTTTTAATATAGCAACATGAACTTTTATAAACTTATTTTAGGTCTTAATACTTAGAAACTGATGGTTTTTTAAAGAGAGGAAACATGTATCTTTCACATTTTACCATGCATATGTTAAATGAAAAATCACAAATATTGAATTCAAAAAGAAGTTTTCATTTTGAAAATAGATACTCAGATCTGAGGATGTAGGTAACTATATAGAGCATTTGATTAGCATGTATGAAGCCCTGGGTTCAGTGCCTAGTACCACATAAAAACAGCAGTGATGGCATGTGTGTGTGATCCCCCACTTGGGAGATAGAAGCAGGAAGATCCTAAGTTCAAGGCCATTTTTGTCTACATAGCACATTCAAGGTCAGGTTGTGTTATATGAGACCCCATCTCAATTTTTTTCTCAAATGTGTTTCTCATTACTTGAGACACATTACCTCTTTTACTGAAGCTATAAACCATGGCTTTAACATTGCTTATTCCTAATATACAATATTTGAGGTATGACTTGCCATATTTCTCTGTCATAGTCAAAGGTTTATTGAAGAAACAAATCTTTATATATTTTTACATTTAGAAAAATATTTTCTAGTGGGATTGAGAAGGTCTTCCAGGTTCTCCATTTTGTATTTGTGTGTATGTGTGTGTTTAACTGAAGTGATTTGTTATTTCTGTTTGTAGTACAAAGGTCTTCTTAGACTTTATTACATTTATTTATTTGTTTATTTATTTGCATGTGTTGGGGGCTCATGTGTAGAAATCAGAGGATATCTTGTGGCATTTAATTCTTTCCTTCTACTGTGTGGTTTCTGACTCAAATTGTCAGGCTTAGTAACGAATGAGCTTACTTCCTGAGCCATCAGTGACCATTCTATGACTTTAGGTTTTGGTCTGGGAATGTGATAGCCCTGAAAACTGTCTTAATTTAACAGTATGGGTTTTAAGAGGATATGTTTTGTAAAATAAATTTTGGTTATTATGTTGTAACATGAATATAGACAGAAGATATGTCAAAATATAGTAAATGTTCTTAATGTTAGAAACTTGGCTCATAAGAATAGCATTATACCTGAGACTTTTTAAACTATGCAAATTTTAGTGACTAGAACATTAAAATGTATTCATTTTCAAAATATGTTTAGAAATTACCTAGAATGTTTTATATTTGGCTTATTAAAAATTTTGTTATGTAGTATTTGATTCGAAATGGAAATTCATAAAATATCTAGGCTACCTTTTGTCAGTAATCTTACTTCTCATTTACATTTTTCAGTAGCAACAGAAAGTTTATGTAATGTTACTCTATTATCTATGTCATATAACTCTGATATTCTGTGATTCTGTGACTATTGAAGGCTATCAAATGGATAGAATAATACTGGAATAATAAATTTCATAGGGTTATTCTCTTTCTATGATGTAAAGAATAATGAAAAGTTAGAATTAGAGTATTGCTTATGAGAGTATATTATTGATAATCTTATTTTCAATTTTATTGTGTTATAGAAATACTTAATGATTTAATTGCCCACTTTTTTGAGATATGTATTGTGAGGTTTTAGAAATAGCTGAAACAACTGGGAAGACTTAAAAGTAAAAGGGGGAAGGCAAGAGCGATTAACAGTTTGATTGGCCCCAAATTATGTTACCCTTTAATGTTTATTTGTGCTATAACTTTTAAAGATACTCATTTGGAGATAGTGCCTCTTTATTTGGTTTCATTCTCTTATTGAGGCAATATTGTAATTATTGCCAATTCTGTATTTTTTTTAAAAATGTATTTTTAGATACAAACAAAAAGGTCAACTCAGATTGAGACTCTAGGATAAAATTCTATAAAATTTTATGTGGTAAAACATGATTATATTTAATTTTATGTATTTTACATTGATTTACTACTTTGAAATATCTTTTAATAGTTAATTTATGTACAAATTTTGTTTCACTAGAAATATTTAGAAGAAACTGTTCTCTCTATATATTCCTGACTCTTTCCTAAATATACATACCAAAATTTTATCATTTTAATACTTTTTAGACCTATAGATGCTTTCATTTCTTACTTGTCTGTCCTAAAGCCAAGGAAATTAAGGATGAATCTAGAGACTTAACCGTAGATGTTAGTATAGCCAGGATTGGCCAGCTCCTCATCAATCCATTCGTATGGACCACTTTACTCAACAACCTTTCTTTTCAGTCTAAACTCCCTTTTAATAATTTGGAAGTCAGGCGTCGTTGTGATTCTTAGTGGTAAATACTGAAATTTGAGCCGAGATAATGAATGTTACCTCTAATCTTAGCTCATAGGCAACTACTGTATTTAATCCTATTTGTATTTTCCCTTTTGGGTGCAATCAGGAAACCAAGCCTCTAAGAAGACCAGGTCTATAAACGCTGAGTCGTTATGAGGGGTAGCATGGTGGCTCACTGAGCAGGATGATCCATTTTGAGTTTACCTGAGTCAAAAACTTGTGCCAAGCCACTAAAATGTTTTTGTTAGTCAGGAATTTTTGTCACTCTGATAAATACCTAATAGAAAACATGAAAGGGTAAAACATTTAATTTGTCTCCCCTTTTCAGAAGCTTTTTTAGTCCATTGGCTAAATGAATCCATTGCATTTGGCCTCAAATGAAGCAGAATATTATGGCAGGAGCGTGCAGTGGAGGTTGCTACCTCATGTTGCATAGCCAGGAAGCAGAGAAAAGAAGACAGGTACAGGATATACCTTTTCAGGCTGTATACCTCAAGTGACTCTTTCTTCAATTAGCCTCCATATTTTGCTTCGCACTGTCTCCCAGTAATGCCATCATAATATGAATTTATCAAAGAATTAACTCATTGGTTAGGTCTGAGCCTTCACTTTCTGAAACCTGTCGTTTGGCAGCCAAGGTCACTGTACTTAAACTTGTACAACAATGTAGTGACAGTGAGTACTGTAAACCAGTACAGGGAACAGTTCTTGGGATTTGCAAAAAAAAAAAAAAAAAAAAAAAGTTACATATAAGAAAATTTAGTCCCTAAGAATTACATAGATTTTAAACACTGTTGGTTTCCTAAAAAGGAAATTTGCCATGTTCTACGTAAAGTTTGAAAGAAAGTTTTGTTTATTGTGATGACTATCAAGCATTTGTGATGTTCAGAAAACATGGAATGGCTGATGGCTAATAGGAATGGAGTTGCAGTCCTATACTGTAGGTTAAATTTGGACTCATTACTTGAATTATTCTTCTAATGAGCCATTCTCTAAGGTACATGAATGAATTCTAATTATCACTGCTTTAGGTATATATAAAGTTGAGTGGCTTGCATTCCTATAATGTTTCAACATAGGTGATATTTACCTTGTATTATTGAATATGTAAAATACTGGAAAGAATATTTTAAAAGAAAAAATTCATCCCATTTTACTAATATTTACTCTTCATATTGAAGTTGATAGATTTTTGATTCACTGAGCCTCAAAATTGGATCTTATCAAATATTAAATGTAGAAAAGTTAAATGTTGTGTTTTAGGTTGCTTTAAAAACAGATAGTAGCTATAAATTTTGGGTTAAATATAACCTCTGAAGTTTCAATGAAATGATAGGCTTATAAAACAAATATGCTAACTAAAATGTAAATCTTTGGCAAGTTATAAGATAATCAAGTATCCATTAACTTTTGGGATTGCTTCTTTTTGTCAGGTGGACTTGCTCCTTCTGCTTCCTGTATTCGAATAAGCTCTCGTCCTTGAAATTAGAAGTCGTTCATACTTTTAAAACAAATAGACAAGACTTTTTTTATGAATATATAGTAATGTTAACTAAGAGATGGTAAAATAAATTGTAATTATATGGAAATCATTTGTATATTTCTACTATAATATTAATGTTTTTCCTGAACATTTTATGTAAAGTAGTCACCAGTACAAAAACATGTTTTATTTTAGAACTAATAGGGAATTATATACTCAAATTTGTCCTGCTTGGATGCTTTAATAGTTCTATATAGTAGTCATTTGAAACATGCAAGTTGAGATTTGTTACTAATATAATGATTTATGTCACAAAGCCTTTATTTATTTGAAAATTTTTTAACAGCTAAGAGTAACAGCTAATAAACTACAAATCTTTTCAGTCCCTTCTGTTCTTTTTACTTTTCCTCTTATCCCAACCATCCCACCCCCTTTCTTACCTGTGTTTATGGGAGTTACCAGTGATTAGTGCTTCATCCATTCTTAGGCCTTTCTAAGGGAAGTTGGTCTTCCTACCCCTCCTGTTGTTTTAGTGGACATCTGGCCCAGGAAACCAGAAGGACTAGAGGGTATAGAAGACTGAAGCAGCTAACAATGAAGTAAAACTCGAACATTTTGAGTACGATTGCCAGAAGTGCTAGACAAGCACTTACGATGGAACTAAATCCTCCTGAGCAAGCTAAGGAGTTGGTTGTAGAGATCTTGTGACTAATACTTCAGACATGCAGAGAGAAAGAGATGTAAATGGGCTGGGGAGGAATAGAAGACAGATAAGGAAAGTGGTGGACATCAGACCTTACAGAGTAAAGGAAAGGTCCTATGTACAAGTGTACAAAGCAGGCCTCTTAGCACAAGTGTACCCTGACATTTTCTTTAGCCTTAGTGCTTTCATAACACTCTTCTGATTACTAGGAACAAAGTTCACTCATAAAGATAATGTTGATTAACAATAATAGATAATAATGATGAACATGACAATGATGAGATATTTATTATAAGAATACACACTACTCAAGGAAGGGGGCCACACTGATGTGGCAGTATTGACCCAACTTCCTGCACGCGAGATCTGGAAAGTGATAGAAAAGATCCATTTGTATTGTTTTCAGCCTGCAAATACATCCCTAACTTGATATTCCTAAATTAAACCAAATTCTTTGTTTTTCTACCAAGAATAGCTTTCTATCATTATGTGGGGAAGAGATCAGTTTCATTGTTGAATGTGTTTTCTAAAACAAAGTTTTTCATTTTTTGCTATTCAGTTACACTAGAACAGTTATAATGTTTCTCTGCATATTTTAATTTTTTTTAAATTTATTTATTTATTAAAGATTTCTGTCTCTTCCCCACCACCGCCTCCCACATCCCCCCTCCCCCAATCAACTCCCCCTTTCTCATCAGCCCCAAGAGCAGACCGGGTTCCCTGCCCTGTGGGGAGTTCAAGGACCTCCCACCTCCTTCCAGGTCTAGTAAGGTGAACATCCAAACAGTCTAGGCTCCCACAAAGCCAGTATGTGCAGTAGGATCAAAACCCAGTGCCATTGTTCTTGACTTCTCAGCAGTCCTCATTGTCCGCTATGTTCAGCGAGTCCAGTTTTATCCCAGGCTTTTTCAGACCCAGGCCAGCTGGCCTTGGTGAGTTCCCGAAAGAACATCCCCATTGTCTCAGTGTGTGGGTGCACCCCTCGCGGTCCTGAGTTCCTTGCTCGTGCTCTCTCTCCTTCTGCTCCTGATTTGGACCTTGGGGTTGTAGTCCGGTGCTCCAATGTGGGACTCTGTCTCTGTCTCCAGGAGGATGACTATATGTTTTTCTTTGGGTTCACCTTCTTATTTAGCTTCTCTAGGATCATGAATTGTGGGCTCAATGTCCTTTATTTATGGCTAGAAACCAAATATGCCCCTGGACCCAGCAATACCACTCTTGGGAATATACTCAAGAGATGCCCTATCATACAACAAAGTATATGCTCAACTATGTTCATAGCAGCATTGTTTGTAATAGCCAGAACCTGGAAACAACCTAGATGCCCTTCAATGGAAGAATGGATGAAGTATGGAATATATACATATTAGAGTACTACTCAGCAATAGAAAACAATGACTTCTTTAATTTTGCATGCAAATGGACGGAAATAGAAAACACTATCCTAAATGAGGTAAGCCAGATCCAAAAAGAGGAACATGGGATGTACTCACTCATATTTGGTTTCTAGCCATAAATAAAGGATATTGAACCTATAACTCTGCATATTTTAGAAAGGAAATTACTTTATCCCCTTTGTTGATTTATACATTTTTTTGTTTGTTTAACACCAGATAGTGTCTTGAGCTTGTTAATGTAATTGGATTTACCTGTCTTTAACGTATATAGGATCACAAACCATGCTAGTCAAGTATTTCCCAGACAAAACAACAAATTACTGCTATTCACAAACGAACCTTTAAGACTCATTTATATTTGGCAATGTTTAGTAAACTGTAAAGCAGTATACAGAAGTGAAATATTTTTACCCGAATTAAATTGGTTGTAGGACTCAATAATAGTGTCATAAGGGAAGCTACCACACTGTTGTAGGGGGATAAAGTTTATCCTTTTTTTTTTTTTTTTTTTTTTTTTTCGAAACAGGGTTTCTCTGTGGCTTTGGAGCCTGTCCTGGAACTAGCTCT
>NC_022013.1:87090758-87101712 GCF_000317375.1 Microtus ochrogaster
TAAACATTAAAAATACTTTGCTGAATTTTAAAGTAGACAAAAATATTGTCAGTTTATGATTGCGTGTGTGTGTGTGTGTGTGTGTGTGTGTGTGTGTGTGTGTGTGTGTTTGTAAACTCTTCTGTACTATATCCTTTTTTCAGTCTAGAACAGTGCTTGGGACTGTTACATAAGTATTCTGTTGTTACATAGTATATTATAGCAGAATTTCTAACAAAACAGAACAAACCTAGGTTGTGTACAATGAACTGTTTCTTCCAGGTTTACTGTGTATATGAGTGAGAGTTCTGTGTGTATCAGTGAAGTGAAACAGATGAGTTTAGTAAAAGATCATTTTCATGCATACCTTATCTTTGAGGTTGGTTCTAGAAATCTTATCCACTGTCATAGTTTATTCTGTTGGAATTTCAGAAGTACTAACAGCCTAGAAACCCTTCAATGAACCCGTATTCATTAATTTTTTTTTGAGTTAAGGAAAAGGCATTTTGCAAAGTGGACACATTGTTTAATTTTGTTTTGCATTTTACTGGATTGCAGTACTAGGCCAATAAATTAAACCTAGGCAGTTCTGTTGCTAATTACACAGAACTTCTCTTGGTATCAGATATTCAAACCCATTTTATGAATATGGTAGAGAGAATAACAACTGTAAAACAAAGCAGTGTGCATGTAAGTGACTGTTAGCGTGCATTTCAGAAAGGATAAATGCTCACCATATGGTACAATTACTGTGTCCAAGTTTTCAAATTAGCTTCTCTCATCCTCCTTATTACTGTCTTTAAAAAGAGAGGAAAAAACCCAACATGATTTATCTACTCTGCAGCAGAACTCTTGACGCAAAACAGCAGCCCAGTTCTGTCCAGTTTTTTTTTCTTTAGCATAATAGAGGCTGTCGGACTTTTTTATACTAATTACTGTGTGAGCCTCAGATGAACCCCTTCAATTCACAGGGCTTTGTTAAGGGAGGAGCTGTCAATGTGTCTGCCCGTTTGCAGCTGTGCTGTGGCTTTAGCTTGCTTAACATTATGCTGCTTTTTAGACTTGACAGAAGGGATTTTTTTTTTTTTTTATTAAGGCAAAGCAGCCTTGTAGCGAAATGGTTTAAGCAGCTGCATTGTAGGGAAGCACAAAGAAGTTATTATTGTGTCTGTTTAGGAGGGGGGAGGATAAAGGGGGAGATATTCGGCTGCTGTTGATGCCGATTGTTGACTTGCCATCTGCCAGATAGGGAGAAGAAAAAAATGACAGCTCCAGCAGGGTGTTCAAGAGGTTGTTTGGAGAGACGCATAAACATGTGCAGATGTCGAACTGAATAATGGCTAGAACTGGAGACGGTTTATGATGCTGCTGATGTTTGTGCATATACAGAATGAATGTATGTGTGGATTTGGTTAACCAAGGGTACATACTAATTATCATTGTTTTCCTGCATACCCCCCTCCTCTGATTTTGTTAATTAGTTTAGGGGTGTAATACTTCCTCTTTCCTCTCTTGTTCATGTCTAGGTTTAGAAAACAACTTTCTGAAATGGCAATACAAACTTTCTTACTTCTCTGTAATGAAGGTAGATAACCCATTTAGTTAATGTCAGATGTGAATTCCTAACTGGTAACAGGAACTTTTAATTAAGTAATCTTTAGTTTAAGTTACCATTTTCTTAATTATTTCACTGACAGTTTAACTAGTCAGTACTTAAAACTATCATTTAAAATGTATTGATTTATTCTATAGTTTATCACTAGGGGTAACTTTATACCACATTTATTTTTTTAAGTAATTCTATAAAACGTTGAACCTAGATATTTCCAGTTGTGAAAGAAAAGAAAGAAAAAAAATTGGTTGCACAGAAATCAATTCTTTTTTTTAAAAAAAATAGTACCAGTTCTCTTGTTTTTGTTACTATTAATAATAGGAATTTTCATCAAGCATTGATGAGTTGGTTTTTTTTCTCGTCATTTTATATTATTAGGTCTTAGATTTTTGAATAGCTAGAATTCTCTTTGCACATAGATAGAAATAATTATTTATGCAAATATTTTACTTTAATATCAAATAAGATGATATAGTGATATTATATTGAGATTTTCAAAGTTTTTTTTTTAGAACACTTCAAGTTTTGGTAAAATTTTAAAGTTCAATCAGAGTATGAATAAAATGACTAGAAAAGAGAGCACTGTTCTTTTATTTCTCTTTTAAAATGCTGTTTGGATTTTTAATTTAAAAAAGAAAATGTTAGATGAGTTCCTAAGAAACATTGTTTACTTTGAGTTTTGGTACACTTATGCTTTTCTAAAAACAAAAGATCTTGTAGCATAACTGTCAAGTAAGAATACCTAAATTGGTTGGAAGGCGAGTATCCTGGCAGCCTTGAGCCCAAAGTAATGTCTTTCTGGAAGGGTTATTTTCTACTCATAAAGAAGTTGAGTCAGGTCTTTTAGGGGAGGGGGGAATGGTTTTATATCAGCTTCTTCTCCAGCTAGTCTAATCTGTACTTGCTGAGAAAACACAGATAATCATCAGTTTCACTGGGATTCTACTTTGTCTCCTGTATTTCCTTCATTTTGAAAATGTAGAATTATGCGTGTATTATTTGTAGTTCCACAATCAGTACTGATATCCCTCCTAAGTTTGGGACAAGCAACTGACATTTTCCACATAGACGTTTTGTTAAATTGAGAGTGTGATTTGCCAGAGGTCAGTATGTTAATGAGCAGCTGACTAAAGCAAGCTTGAAGAAAGCAAACTTGCCTGTCTATGCTATATTAGTCATTTATTTTCTCATTTCTTCAGAGCCATTTAACAAACCTTAATACAGGCGAGTACACACAGAGAAGTGATTTTTAAATATTCAAGACAGAGTACTTTTGAAGTTAAAGGGACTAGATTTAAATATCACTAATATAGGTGAGCTTATAAAAGTCACTTAAACTTCTGGAAGCTTTGAAGGAAATAATAACAGCCATTGAAGGACCCTGAAAAGACTAAATAAGATAGTATATTTAGCATGTCTGAAACAAAGTCAGTACTAGCTGTTAGGAGTACTTCATTTTTGTTTGGTGTTGATGAATGTCTAGAGATTGTAGATGTTGCAGTTAGTATTTGCAAAATGTTCTATTGGGAAGTGAGTACACCAGTTTCTAGAGAATGTTTTAAGGAAGTGGTCACACAGATCGAAGATTCTTATCTCAAAATCCAGTTTTTAGTGACTTACTGTTGTTCCATAAACCTGAAGGGAAATCACTCGTTTAAAGAGAATGTGGAGAAAGCTGTTGAATGTCAATACTTTGGAGATGTGGTATAAATGGCTTTCCCTAATAGTTTCATAGTGTATACTATAAATTCATTTCCTATTTAAAAATAGGTATGCAATTGCTATGAAATAAGCCATCTTTAATTTAATAGTAATCTCAAATTATTTTTGAAGGTATGTTTTTTTTTTCTGCTATGGCAAATGCTAGTAGTGAACAAATAGAACTAAAAGTATGGCTTCATCTCCTAAGGAAGTTTAAAACATTGTTTGATTGTCAGAACTCTTTATTTTGCAGATAAAAAATGTTGTCAGGCTCCCCTTGGGCTAAGTGCCAGGGTGGATGGAGGTGTTTCCTTGGAGTAATTAAGAGGAAATGCCTTTATTGAGCTGAGTCAGTGAATTCCCCAGAGTATGAGTAATTCCCACACAGATGTAGCTGGTAGTTTTTAAGGTTTTTCTTTCGAAATGTTTCTGTTAAGCATGTACTCTAGTACGAAGCAGTAACTTGGAATGATGACTAGGTGTGTTGCACCTAGGAGAGTGCCTTACTCAGCACTAAAGTGTGCTTCTTAGGATTAGAGAAAATGACAGTGGAGAATTTCAAGCAAAAAATTATTATAGTAGGAAAAGTGGTGCATGACTTTAATCCTGGTAATCAGAAAGGGGAGGCAGAGGCAAGTGGATACTGTCCTTTGATGCCAGCGTGGTCTACATGTCAAGTTACAGAACAGCCAAAGCTACAAAGAGAGACCCTGTTTCCAAAAACCAATAATAATAGTAATAATGATGATGCTTTACTGACATAATACTGTAAAAAAAAAAACCTGTTTACCAGACGTAATTTACATGAAAAAGAAATGGGACTTTTTATGTCTGTGAACTGTTGTGTGACAGATGAAGAAGCCACCTAAAAATGATTGTAAAAGCATTTTCATAAATGAATAAAACTGTACTACATGTATTTTCAGGACAACTGAAAAAAGATTTAGGATCTAGTTTTTGTGGTATATGAATGTATTTGAATTTTGCCTCAAAAATTACATGTATAGTAATTTTGAAAAAATATTGGCCAGTGTGTTGAAAACAGAAGACTATTTCACTGTCTGACATACTCTTTAAAGCATCTTGCGAAATGTTTTGGGTTAAAGTTTTTAATGTGTTTTTAGTCTCATGAAAATGTGGTTGAAGATGTTGGTAAACTTGGTAGCACACTATTTAGAACAGAAAACGATTAGACAGAAAAGTGGAAAGGCCTAAGTCTAAGTAGTTGGAGGGCATTCCTTCATCTCTTCCCTCCTTTTTGTTAACTAAGCAACTCAGTTTGTTTGAGATTGGAACACGGCGTCAAAGTTCATTATTTTATACTTGTAAGTAAAAACACGTGGAACAGCAGCTGTCGCTGCCTGGCATCTTTCTGAAGAGATATTTGTGTGTGTGTGTGTGTGTGTGTGTGTGTGTGTGTAGAACATTATCAAATGGCCATTGTTTCCTTCTCTGTGTTTGCGATTAGTTCACTCTACTTTCTGGTTTGGTTACAAAGATTTGGAATTTAATTTTAATTTTTTTCTTCCCAATCCCCCCAAGACATTCATGGAATAGTGTAGCTTCAAAGTAATACTTTTTAAAAATTTTACTAATAAAAATGTTAAAGGCCTGGGTTATTCAGAGTTTAAAAAATTAACATACTTGGTAAGTGGGAATTAATACCTTAAATTATAGGGAGAAAAAGACTTTTCTAAAAGATATATAAAAATTTATATTAAAAACTCAGTTTAAGCATATGGCAACTGATTGGCTGTGTAAATGTAAATTTTCTGTCACCGTCTTGTAATAATTTTCATCTCCCTTTAGTATGCCGCTTTTTAAGAGCTAGGGATTTTCTTTCCTTTTTACATATTGTGTGTGATTTCATGTTATTGGTATGAAGTTTAGGTGTGGCTAATCATCAGTTAACTTATACATAAAACTATGATGGTAAGATTAACATTTTTATAATGCTAAATAAATGATCTATTACACCACTGGATTTTACAGGGTTATAATCTGTTTTATGAAAATGGTCAATAAATTAATTGTAGAAAGCATTTCCCCACATAATGTACTTTTTGAGGAATGATATAAAATATTCAAAGGTTCTCTGAGCTAGTGTGGAGACCAAAGATGTTTTTCCTTTGAGAATCAGTTGTGAAAACTCTGTGCTCTACAGTTAACTCACCTTTTGCATTGGCTTTTATTAATTAACGAATAGCTTATTACAACTAAACTTATTGGTTGTTTGTTGCTTTTAAGAAGAAATTTTGGGGTTAATCTTAGTTGTTAATCTTTGAGTTACTTTATTACTAAGAATGTATATTGCCTTATAATATAAAAACTATAAAATGACTGTTCTACAGAGAACAGCATAATATGTGTGTGTGTGTGTGTGTGTGTGTGTCTATGCGCGCGCGCGCACGCGCGTTTATGTATAACTTAAAATAAATTTCTTTTGGGGTGACTTTTATAAAATACTTCCAGACATTTTTCTTCCTGATATTTTATTTTTTTCTTTAAAGTTACTACAGGCATTTCAAAATAACCATTATGATGTCCATATACAAATGATGATAAAGATAGAAATATTAATATATAATGAGGAACGTTATGCTCATTTCCACTTTTTTAAATCTGATTTTAATTAGAATGATATGTAAATGTTGTTTCCTGAAATATCTGGCCATGTGTTAGGTAATACTGCCCTCAGAGGGCCAAGGTAAGTAAATTCATTTTTAACATTGAAAATTGGCTTCCCTGGTATTTCTCCGATGTATAAGCTTGATTTGAAGAGGAGAACAAGTGTATTTGAATAATTGAATAGTGTTTTATTTCTTGTTGCTTTTCTTTGATTTGCTCTGTCTTTTTAAATGAAATAAAAGTATCTGGACTCTTCAATTTGATGGTAACATTTAAACACAGTTCTTTCTTGAGAAAATTTCTAACAGCTGACTGGCCACAAATTGCTACATTAGCTCCATATTCAAAGAGGATAAGAAAATCACCTATCTGGGAAAGTCAAGGGGATTCTACTTCTGTGTGTTTTACTTTTTCATGCATTTAACTATAGATATTAAAGTATTATAAATTATTTGTCTTTAAAATAATTTTTGTTCTTACATTTGAATTGTATATAACAGGATTCATTGAAATAGAAGTTTATTTTCTTTTCAATTTAAAAAGTAAAAGTTTAAAATTTTAATCAAGAATATGTACTTTGCTAATATTTAATGGTTATATATAAGATATTAACAGTTAAAAATGTAATTTTTCCAAAGTAATTTTAAAAGCCTAGACTCATAAGTAGTTTAATGTTTCTAAAGTCAGAGTGAGAATACGTTGTACAATCAAAGAGGAAGCACAGGAAAGGAATAATGTTAAAAAATGAGATACAGCCTTTGCATTGTTCTTTTCAAGTAGCATTTTTAATGAACGAAGAAAGAAATGAAATGCTTAAGTAGTCTATCCACTTTATTGCATTTCCAGGATTACTTGATATTGAATTAAGAAAGAAAATTTCTATGAGAGTATTGGCAGTTTTTTTTTTAAATTGAGATTATTATTAAAGAAAATGGTAAATAACAAAACAGGATCAAGTACAGTAGATAATGAAGTTGAAGTTTTTTTCATGTGTTGTGTTGCACGATTGTGCAGAGGGTTTAGAGGTCAACCTCAGGTGCCTTCATCATTCTCTATCACTTTTTTTTTTTGAGGTAGAAGTCCCTTTGGAAGTTCACATAATCAGCTAGACTGACTGGTTTGTAAGCTCCAGAGATCACTTGTCTCTGCTTCCCAAGTGCTGGGAATACAAACTTGTGCCATCATGCCCAAGTTTCTTATGCAGATTCTGGAGATTGAAGTGAAGTCTTCATGCTTCTGTGCCAAACACTTTACCAACTATCTTTCTAGCCCTCGAATTTCTTTTATTTGCCTTAAAAAGATAAATATTTAATGCTTGACTACATGCATCCTCACCTTCCCTCCTCCCTAAGTCTTTTTCATTGCTTTTCTTTTTATCATAGGGCAGTTTAGTTTATTAGCAAACAAATAGATGATACTTACTGTTAATAGACATTTAGTTTGTTATAAATATTAATCTATTTTTTTTGTTATTGTTGTCCCCATTTTTCAGAAGAGGAAACAGGTATAGAGAGACTGAGTGCCAAGTTTGTAAAAGAATGCTGTTCATATAGCTGGCTTTTCCTTATGTCTCAGTTCCTTGTGACTATCCCTGCAATGATGATGTTACAATGATTGCCTCTCATTTTTATGAGAACATCCCTTCAAGGAAACATGAACACAGGGCTTAATTGAGAACTTTCGTGTTTTCTTTGTTTCTGTGTTCCCTTTCATTCTTTTAGCCTGTAACCTGATGGTGATGAATGTCTGAGATTAATGTTTAAGAACGAAGAAGGAAGAAGAGCAGAGTTTTGAAGGGCTTGGAATTACCATTAAAATGATAGCAGCTATGGGTTTAAAGTTCTGTCATTTTTAGGGTTCCATACCACTAGAAAGTGACTATTGGAGAGATTCGTAGGAAGACCTAAGATAAAGCAGTATTCTTTCCACTAATTTTTTTTAAAGTGGGGAATGAAATGGGTCATGGGTTGAACTACCTGATAATTTTTGCCCCATATAGCACTGGCCTCCTGAATAGCAAGCACTAGAGCTTCTTAGTACTTGCACAGTCGACACCAAAGGGGAGGCAGAGAGTGATCACAGGTTTGTAGTATACTGAGATGTCCTGAGTTTTTCTGCCATGAGTGTAGTCTTTCAGAATAGTGGTAAGTTCTTTATTTATTCAATTAACAGTTACTTATTAGCCTGATCTGTTCCAGGCATTGAACAAACATGGTAAGTAGGTTTTTGTGTTATGGTTACATTGTTTCCATATTTGATTTTATAAAGACTATTTACTATGATTATATTACATATATTGTTTAGACTTAAATATTTAGTGGATGATATGATAAAAATGGAAAATATTTACAGTATAGATGCTAATTTTTATAATGAAATTATATATTTATATTAATCCATTTCTTTGCAGATTTTTTTAATATTTTGTTTTGTTTTGAGGCATGGTCACTCTACATAGTGCTCACTATCCTGGAACTCACTATGTAGATCAGGCTGGCTTCCAGAGATCTGCCTCCCTCTACCTTTTCAATACTTTTAATATTTCCTCATTACTAAAATAGTGTAGAAATGACTTCCTATTCAAGAGTAGTATGGTGTAGAAATGGAGAGTTTTTGCAATAGTGTAGAAAAGGAAAGCTCTGCTTTCACATTCTAAAAGGGTGTAAGTGAAAGCAAAATAATAATTTAGCTCACATTTAACCCAGCAGGAAGCTGGGTACAGATTGAGTAATTCTCCACAACATATCTCCTTCTATGTAAACTAATCTCATGGTTTATTCTTCATTAAATTGCCAGGATGCTATTTTCTGCTGGTGAGAATATGTGTGTCAGTGTGTGTTCTCCACTCCCCTTGATTTTCTCAGTAAAATTTGATACCATAATATCGTTAGGACGTTGTTGTGTTTAAAAGAATAATAAAGAGGCATTATTTCTTGGTGTAAAGTATGATATTGCTTAAAAACAATAGGAACCAGGGTTTTATTAACAAGTTCCTGCGTATCATTGGACAAATATCAGAACGCTTAAAGGTTAGGTGTAATTATTCAGGTTCTAGAATTACTTAAATAAATTACTGACAGATCATCACACTGAGGTCTTAGAGAGGTTGAAGTTGACCTTCTAACATCTTACAGAAATGGTTCTCAACTTTTCTAATGCTGCAACCCTTTAATGCAGTTATGTTGTGGTGACCCTAACCATTTTTTTTGCTACTTCATAACTGTAATTTTGCTACTGTTATGAATCATTATGTAAATATCTGTGTTTTCTGCTGGTTTTAGGCAACCCCTGTGAAAGGGTCTTTGGACCCCCATAGATGTCACAGCAGGTTGAGAACTGTTGACTTACAATATTAAGTTCCTAGATTTTTTTTTTAAGTGCTTCAGCTATGAATCAAAACCTGGACCCTAGTCTTCCTTAGGAAGTAGACATGAAAACTGTACTTAATATAAAAATGACAAGTTCATGCATTATGCAGTGGAAGCAGAATTTCTTGACTATATTTCTCAAAATAATCATGAAGGAACATATGGAAAAACAGAAAAATGTGGGTACATCTGGAAAGCTTTTAAGACATCTTGGAAGTACAACGCAGAATCATCAAAATGGTAAACAACTTCCATGCTTCCAGTTGCAGTGGTGATAATTATTGTCCAGTCCAGGAGCAGACAAACCTCTGCAAGATGAGAACAGGAGTGCCTCTTTACCTATAGCCAGCAAAGCACCAATGGAATGCTGAACTGTTGAAAGACTGGGTGCTGAAGTCACCCCCAGACAACAAATAGTATCAAGTGCATTTTTTTCTCTAGGCACATGTATAGAAATTTGGGAATGGCAGAGAATTAGAGATGTTGCTGTTATTTCCTGTGGCTAAAGACAGTGCATAGATCTCATAGTTCAACACTGGTTCGTTAAAGGAGACTGATGTGACTCCTTCGTTGAAGGAATCAATGAAGGAAAATGATACAACTGTTTTTCATCAGGAAAGAGTAAATACATTTTTATTTAGAAAACTTTTGTTTTGAGTGCATCTATGTCCTAAAGTATTTTGTCTAAGCTGATCTCAAATTTCTGGGTACAAGGAATCCTCTTTTCAGATTCCTGAAATATCTGGGATTGCAGATGTGTGCCGGGCCCAACTTTATTTCTCATTAATATCTCTCATGTCTTTACTTTCTGTATTCCATTCTTAGGAACTTCTTACTAGACTTAAATTTTTATGACAGTTGAACTATACCTGTCTTGTTCATTTCTACATCTTAGTACTTGTATGTACTTCAACACTAAATATTTTTAATTTTTTAGGATTTATTTTTTTTGTGTATGGGTATTTCGTCTGCATGTACGCCTGTACAACCACTAGTTCATAGGCCAGAAGAGGGCATTAAGTCCTCTGGAACTGGAGTTACAGTCAGTTGTAAGCCACTGTGTGAGTGCTGGAAACTGAACCTGGGTTCTCTGTAAGAGCAGTCAGAGCTCTTAAACAGCTCCATCTCTTTAACCCCACAACATTACATATTTTTTTAGCAATACAGACTAATTATATACCCTTTTTCTAAATTCTAAAAGCATGTTTTCAAGACATAGTCTTTGATCTGTGGTGCTCAATGACCATCAACCACTTAGAATAAGCGACCTATATTGCTTATAAAGGCCTATATTGCCTTTGGTGTGTTTTGTAGACAAATTCAGAGTTTTTTTTTTTTTAGCTTATTCAAACTAGCATATATTCAAAGCCAATAATAGCAGTTAATCAGTAATATCAAAAATAGAATTTATTACTTTTAAATTACTGAAATCAAAGAAATAGCATTTAAATGACCTAGTGAAAAGGAAGTGACAATCTAAACAGTAAATTTTTAAAAATTGAAGAAACTAAATTACATATGTTTATTAGTTTTTCTTTCACATTCATATATATATATCACTATGCATATACAAGATTTTAATGTGTTAAACTATATGTTGAAATAATAACTAAAATTTCTAATTTCTTTTGGATCATCTTTATCTCATTAAACAAGTTGAAAAAAC
>NC_022013.1:87102882-87116531 GCF_000317375.1 Microtus ochrogaster
AATTCCAGAAGTCATTGTTTTTTACCGCAGCGTAGTACTCTAATGTGTATATATTCCACACTTTCTTCATCCATTCTTCCATGGAAGGGCATCTATGTTGTTTCCAGGTTCTGGCTATTACAAATAATACTGCTATGAACATAAGGACAAAAATTTCATTTTTAATAGTTGCATTTTTATGTAGTCCTTTGCAATTACAAAGTATTATAATACTTCATTGCTTTGTGAAGAATACAAAATAAAATTATTAGGATTGTTTTAAAGACATCTACAAAGTATGATAATAAGTCCAATGAGAAACCTGTTTCTTCTCCCTGAGAGACATGAACAGGCTTCCACTTACAGCTTATTTGACACCTTCACATAAAAATGCAACAGGCAGTTTTAAAGATTGCAGATGTTGTGCTATACTTAACATAATGTGCTTTCCTATATAATATTTGACTTTAAGATAGTTAAGCTATTATCATATAATGCTGCATTGTACAATATTTTTTGTTTTTGGGGATAACATTTACTTATGAAATATACTGTGGGAAGAAATCTCCCTTTTCTTCTAGGAAGCTCACGTGTTTATATTTAGTTTGTATCTATCAACAAATAACTAAATGTTTAATATGATGTGAACCATGAAATTAAACAGATATTTATGCTATTGGTAACATTAAACCCCTTTTTATCTGATGTTAAAAATGAAACCCATGACGATTTCTATTTTAGAGTACTGGTGGAGATAATTTATGGAAAGATTTAAGTTTTGTCTTTACTGAAAGGTGCCAGACTTTTTTGTGTGTTGTGTAACAAAATTTATTAGGATTGTATGTGTGTATGTGTGTGCATGTGCATATGCACACACATACATACATGTATGCTTGCAAAAGTATGAGAGTTGGCATCTGTGTTTGCAGGTGAATACATATTTGTAAGCATGTGAGTATGGAGGCTAACGGCTAAAGTCAGCTGCCTCCTCCTGTTACTCTCTGCCTTATATACTGAGGCAGGGTTTCTCTCTTGAACCCAGAACGTGCCGATTCTGCTAGTCTAGCCATATTGTTCCAGGGATCTCCTGCCTCTACCTCGCACATGCTCGGATTACAGCCTGAAATTTCTATAGGTTCTGGGGATCTAAACTCTTGTGGTCAGGCTTGCACAGCAAGTGCCTTTGCCTGCTGAGCCATCTCCTAAGCTCCTAGAAATTCTTAAAATATCATTTATGTTTATCAGTTCATAAAAATTGTTCATTAAAGAGCAGGGAGGGAGGCTAAAGCTAGAGGATTGCTGAGCTTAGTTCAAGACAAGCCTGGACGGTATAAGAAAATCCCATCAATAAAGGAAAAAAGTTGTGAAAGCTCTGAGACTGCTGTTTGCCTTTCTGCTATTTTATCTTTGTCTTCAAGAAGTAGTATGATTTAAACTGATGCTGTAGTTAGATACTGCATATTGCATAGTTCTCGTTCTCTCTCTGTCTCTGTCTCTCTCTGTCTCCGCCCCCCCCCCCTTGGTTAGTAACAGTATTTCACTGCTAGAGATAACTATTGTGTTTAAAAGCATGCACTACCCTTGAGAGGATTGCAGTTTGGTTTCTAACACTCCTGTCAATATGTGCTGGACTCTGGGGGTATCTGCAGTCACTATACATATACCCGCCCCACATATGGATTAAAATAATAAAAAGAAATATTAAAAATATTTATATACCTGTCACTAGTTTGAAAGACTTTTGTTGATGATATATACTTATTAATGTTTTATGTTTAAGTGAATATACCTAAATAAGTACATTGCTAATTATGAATCAGTTAGCAATGATTCTGTTTAGTGACAAAATCTAATACCTAATCTATGACAAGAAATATTTTAAGAGTTTCTATATTATGTCCTTACATAATTTGAGTAGGTACAATGTTGATTTTCCTTTTCCAATTGAGATGTGAAAAGGGTAAATTCTCTTAGCTAAGCAGTGGCATGATCACAATTTACATCTAAGTTGTGTGCTCCCAGAGTCTTGCTCCAAACCATTACATTACAGTTTTTCCTTAGTTTTTTTCTCTTTGAAGACAGTTTTACTGTGTAACTCAGAATGACCTCAAATATTCATGCAATCCGGCCTCGGCCTCTAGCGTGTAAATTACAGCTGTGTGCCAGTATGCCTGGCCACTGAGAGAATGATGAAATAGAGTAGATATTCAAAAAAATTCCTAAAGCCTAACTTGAGAAGTTTGATTAGCTTTTATTGTTTGTTTGTTTTTGTTATTTATTTAAAGCAGTCTTTTCTCATTTCATGTACTAATCCCAGTTCCCTCTACTTTCCCTCCTGCTCCCCGCCATTTTCCAACCCTTCCCCCCATTTACTCCTCAAAGAGGGTAAGGCTTCTCTCATGGGAGTCAACAAAGTCTGACACATCACTTTGAGGCAGAATCAAGCCTCCCTCTCCCCATCTAGGCTGAGCGAAGTATCCTTCCAAAGAGAATGGGCTCAAAAAACCAGTTCAAGCACTAGGAATAAATCCTGGTCTCACTGCCAGTAGCCCCCACAGACTTCCCCAGCAACAGAACTGTCATCCACAATCAGTGGGCCTGGTTTGGGCCTTTGCAGGTTCCCCAGCTGTCAGTCCAGAGTCAGTGAACTCCTACTAGCTCAGGTCAGCTGTTTCTGTGGGTATCCCCATCATGGTCTTGACCCCTTTGCTCATATTACGGCTCCCCCCTCTCTTTGAGTGTGTTCTGGGAGCTAGGCCCAGTGGATCTCTGTGCCTGCTTCCATCAGTTGCTGAATGAAGTTTGTGTGGTGACTATTAAAGTAGTTATCAGTTATCAAGAGACTAGCAAGAAACTTGACACTAGGGTAATTCCCAGGAATTCACAAGGGTGAACCCAGCTAAGACCCTAAACAATAGTGGAGAGTCGGTACCTGAACTGGCTTTATCCTGTAATCAGATTGATGAGTATCTCATCATTGATAACCTTTTTAATTCTTGATACATCTAATAGGAGTGACCACTGGAGTCCTAAGCAGCAATATATCATATGTATATTTTAATAATTTAAGGTTATTCACTGTTAGTAATTAGGGTCTTTGATTTCTGTGGGGAAAATATGAAATAAATTCATATCCCATCTTATAACATCCAATGTTATAAGTAGAATATTTTTAATATAATTTTTGTATAATTCTAAATGGTTGTTTTATGAGATTTGTGAAAAAAATAGAGCCATAATCATATCAAATATGGGCTGGATTATGTCTATATTTGTTTTAACAATGTCAAAATTATTTTAACTTGTTATTATATCTTAGTAGCCTAGTTTATATTAGAATAGACTTGAGGATAGGTTTCCTATATATGAGTATTTATATAGTGTTCTCCACTGGCACATCTTTCTTCTTGCATCTGACTTTCTGCTTCTCATAGCCTAGAGCTATTGTCAAGTTCTTCAATACAACCTAACATTAAGACAGAATCATGTATTTATGACCTCATTATAACAACAAAATTTTTGTCACAGTCATGGAGACCAGAGCATAGAAAATAAGACAATGAGCAGGGGTCTTTTTCCTTCAAAGGCTTTAGGAGAAAATCTGTTGTTCTTCTAGTTCCTGGAATCTTATGCCGAATCATCTGTCCTTGTTCCTATGATCACCTGCCTCCTCCTTTGCTCCATATGTCATGTTTACTCTTCTGTCAAACATTTTAAATTTGATATGGGGCTCCCCCAGATAATCCAGGAGAAGCTGTTCTAAAAATCTTTACCCTCCGTTCTTTGAAAATGAGACGATGCTTTCTTCTGCAATACAAGGTAATATTTACAAGTTCCACAGATCAGGATTTATACCTCTTTTGTAAAGCTATCATTTAGCACATTACAAACCCCAAAACAACAGAATCCTTTTTGGGAAATTGGAAGATCATACATGGAGTTGTAGTATAATATTGATAATAAAGCTGAGAAATCCTTTTGCCTTAATAATGTATAGTAAAATTCATTACTTATGTGGTCATGCTGCTTTTGGTATAAACAAATCTTGGCAGTTGGTTGTGCAAAAAAATTGCCATAGCCGGGCAGTGGTTGTGCACACTTTCACCCAGCACTTGGGAGGCAGAGGCAGGCGGATCTCTGTGAGTTTAAGGCCAGCCTGGTCTATAAGAGCTAGTTCCAGGACAGGTTCCAAAGCTACAGAGAAATTCTGTCTTGAAAAACCAAAAATTTTTTTCCCGTAATTATATATATTATACTTGACTTGATAACAACTTGATGGGTATTGGTATATTTTTCAATAATATGCTTTTAATCATTTTTAAAGTCACTTCTAATTAATTAAAAAATGCACACTGTAAAATAGTACAATTTCTTTGGTCACCAGTAATGTTTGTTTATTTATCCTGGCTTTCAATTGCACCATTTCTTCTTGGTCTTGATGTAATCTTATGTTTTGTTCATTTTAACTCTAGGGACAATAGACTACACACACACACACACACACACATACACACACAATACACACAGGCGCAGGGATTAGCTATGTGGTAGACTGTATGATCTAGATTTGTATGCTAACCACATAATGACAAAATTAGCTAAGGACGTGTAACAGAGATCGTATCTGACAATAGGCAAAGCCTGACTGTGTCGGTTGGTAACAATGGATTTCAAAGTAGATAGAACCTGTAGTCAGAGAGGGTAAGCAAGAAGCAGCAGCACATGGTCTAGTAGATAAGACGTTAGGAAAAGGTTGGGCTGGAAATTTTATCCCTTTCTTCTTACAGTGTTAATTGAAGGCATATCAGGAGAGTTCCTTTAAAATTTGAATGCTTATTAGTGCGTGACCCTAGAAAAATTTCTTGTTTTTTTTTTTTGAAATTTTGTTTCAGTCATAAAGAAGCTGTCTCCTAAATTAGTTGAAATTTATGAGCATAAATAAAAAAGAAAGATAATTTGGGTTTGATGTATTGAGTATGAGCTTAAATGCAAATATTATCTTTAAAAATAAGATTATGGATCTGGGTAGTGGTGGCACACGTCTTTAATCCCAACACTCAGGGAGGCAGAGGCAGGGGGATCTCTAAATTTGAGAAACCCTATCTTGAAAAACCAAAATAATAATAATAATAATAATAATAATAATAATAATAATAATAATAATAAATGGGCACTGTGAAGATGGCTTAGTCTGTACAGCACTTGATATATAAACAAAAGGACTTGAGTTCAGATCCTCAGCATCCATGTTAAGAGCTGGGTGCAGTGGTTCAGACCTACAATCCCAGTATTTGGGTTGCAGAGACAGAAGGAATTAGCCTTCTCTCTTGCTGGCCTTCATGTACACTCTGATCATATGCACGCATGCACGTATTCGTGCGCGCACCCACACCCACTCCCTACAAACAAAAGCCTTATGGATGGTTGTTAGCAGCTTATATTTAGGATTGATTACAGAAATAGTTCTTTTGTTCTAGGCATATAGCTCCTTAAAATCTTAGATGTTTTGTTTCTACTTCATTTGAGCAGTCTTGTGGTACCTTCTTTATCTTAACTCTCATTGCTGAAAAAACTGCAATGGTGACAGAGGTATCCAGTTATTTTTCCAAGATCAGCTAGAAAAAAACCCAGTTGGGAATTCTTAGGCTATAGGAATACTTTTACCAAAATAGTGCCATTGTTTCAGGCTAGGAATCTTTTCCTCTATATTGGGCCTTACAAAGTGGCTTTTTTTTTTTTTTTAAATTTACTCATGTTTGTTGAGTTTGTGTTCTCTGTAAGAATCGATCTTCTTGGAATCGTTCTTGGAACTAGAAAAGGTGTATTTAAAAAGGTCAATACACCGTGCTGAAATATGAATTTTTCTTCAGAACTTTTGTGGGAACCTGTAAAAGAGATTTTTTTTGTTCCCTACTCTGCCTCCCAGAAAATATTTATCACCCTTCTCCAGGCGTTTATAAGGCATACTGAAATCTGGTGGAATACTGACTAAGGTCTGTGAAGTTAGAATTTTTTTCTTTCTCTTTGGTGGTAGGGGATGGGTTCCAACTTGTGTTTTCAGCACCTAGAATTAAGTAAGCGACTGAATAACGATACTGCAAGTTCATTCTTATTTTAGATAGAAAATGACAGGAAAACAGAAAGCAAATTAGGAATCTTGATTGAAAATTGACACTAACTCTTAGTTTAGTGGCTAGTTCAGTTGCTGATTATGTGAATCAATTAAAGCTATTAATAAAATATTTTGAAGAATACTGCATACTTTATTAGTGGAAGAGAGATTTTTTTCTTTTCCATTTTTTCCTTTGGTATACTTAACTTTATTCCTGACTGGATATAATGCATTTTTCTTAAAGAATGTATAATAGATTCATTGTTCACAAAACTTTTGATAGCTATAAGACCTACTGTAAGTCACATCAGATTTTTTAAATTCTAAAGATACCTTAATTTAAAAGATAAAGGTATTTGTGTTTTTTTTAAAAATATCTGAACATGTAAATTTAGGTTTAGAAATAAAATTTTGATTTTTTAAAGTTTTATATTTCCATATAAGTCTCTCAGTTCAGTTTTGCATGAGAAGAAATGATTCTGTTTTATGATTTGATCTTTCAATATTTTTCAAATGTATTTGTTTTATTTTATCTTTGGTATGATTATGAAATTATCACTTGCTATTCATAGACATATTGCTTTAGCATAAATCTGTTCTTGCTAGTAATAGCCTTTGGAACCTAAATGCTGCATCATTAATTGGGGATTTAACACCTTACAATGTAAAATTATATAGGAATGCATAACTAAATATATAAGAATCAAATAATGAGGACAGTCAACAAAGGAACTGCTTTATGTTTTTTAATAGGAATTGTGAATTTAGATACTTTGATTTTATAAATTTAAATTATATAGTTGCTAAAAATAGAACTTTTATTTTTTATAGTAAAAGTGGAGAGGGTATCAGGTATGTGTGTGTTTGTGTATGCATGTGTTGAAACTTTTTTTATCTACCTGTATACATGTGTCAAATATATGTATCTCTCATTTATTTAATGTGACTACCAGTCAAGTGTTATTAAGTAGGGGGTTCTAGAGTATATCACTGCAAGAAAGAAATACTGGCAGTTTTTGTTAGAATAATGAAAATGAGCTCCAAGAACAAAGATTAGAATTTTGAAAATATGTCCACTATCATGAGCTTTGAATCTTCCCAGTACTTTAAAAAGAGATTTTTAAAAAATGAAATCAGTTAATGGTAACAAATACAACTAACTATATAAGGTGTTTCAACTATGAAAGCTGAACTGCTGAAGTCAATAAACCAATCTTTTTATGATTAATGCATATTTTTAAAATTGTGTACAGTGTACAAGAGTTATTCAAGGTGAAATCTGAGTAAATGGGAATTCACTTATTGATAAAGTTGCAAATTTCATATCACCATTAATATTTTAGAAACAATCCCTTATTTTGCATTCCAGTGTAGTATCCAATACTACTATTTTCTGAGCCAGCATGGGGGCATACACTTGTAATCCTAGCACTGCCCATAGCTGTATCAATAGTCTTTCTTTTTCAGTTACCTGATTTCATTTTCTTCTTACGTTTCAACTATAACAACATACTTTAATAGATTAAATGCATTAGTAGAAAATAATTCCAGTAAAGTTGTATTTAAGAGATAGTTTTTTTTTTTTTAAAAAGCTATACAGTGCTATTTATTCTTCCTACTAAAAGACAGGATATAGCTTTAAACTTGTGGTCCTAGTGCTGGGATTACATGTACATGACACCACACTGGCTCATAAAATAGGTTTTTAATGTATATATGTTACATTAAATGTAATGAGTTGGTTTTGTTTTGTTTTTGAGACAGGATCTCACTATGTATCCCTGTTTGTCCTGGAACTCTCTTTGTAGACCAGGCTGACTTTGAATTCACTGAGATCCATTTTACCTCTGCCTCTGTAACCCTCTCCTCTGCTTTTTCTTCTTCCTCTTCCCCCCTTTTCTTTCCTTACTCACTCACTCTGCCCCCACCACCACCCAGTCTTGCTTTGTAGCTCTGGAAGGTCTGGAATTTATGTTGTTACTCCTGCTTCAGCTTCCTCAAGTGTTAAGACAACAAGTGTGAACGAACTGCTGTCCCTGGTTTCCTATTAAGTTGTTAAGGTGTCATGGAATCACCTCTGCTGTTTCAAATTTGAGCATATTTTGGTAGATAGGTAGGAGCAAATATGTACATCTAATAAGTGTACATTCATCTACTATTAGTTATGCTCTGTAACGGCTGTATGTTTCTATATGTAAGTTTGATGTGGTTTTGAGCTTTATTCATGTTTTTTCATTTTTGTGACTTGTTCATCGCATGTGTGAAAAGGTTATTTTCCTAGTAAGAGGAAGTTAAGGTTAATATTTATCATGGAAATACACCCTATAATCGTCCTGTACCCTGGAGGCTGAGGCAAGAAAATTGAGAGTTTGAAGCAACTTGGTCTATATAACAGTGAGACTCTGTCTTAAAAATTAAAAGGAATTACTCTTCCCCCCCCTTTTTTTTAACCGTTTTCCTTATTTATTTTTTTTTAATTTTTTTTATTATTTTTTTGGTTTTTCGAGACAGGGTTTCTCTGTAGCTTTGGAGCCTGTCCTGGAACTCCCTTGGTAGACCAGGCTGGCCTCGAACTCACAGAGATCCGCCTGCCTCTGCCTCCCGAGTGCTGGGATTACAGGCGTGCGCCACCACCGCCCGGCCTACTCTTCCCCCTTTTTTGAAAAACAAAAAGTATTATTATTGGTCATGAAGATGGAACATACATTTCACACTGTGATTATGATGTGTTTTCCCCTGAAATTCATAAATATATTGTGGGTTATTCACCAGTGCTTTTTAAAATGGCTGAAAATATGCTATAACAGCTGTCTGATAAAGTAAAAAAAATGAACAAAATGTGTCTTCAGGTGAATGATTTTCTGAAGGAGAAATGATGCAGATGAGTAATCAAAGTATTAAATTATTAAAAACAACTAACTGTTTTGGTTTTTACTGAATCTTAATTATAGACTTTCTTTTGTAAGTCAAGTTAAAAAAATTGCCTCACTAAAATTTTGAAGGCCACTGTTCAGGACATGTTATATCATAATTTACTTGTTACACAAAAGTGACTTCATTTTTTGGCATTAATGTATGCTTTCTTCATGTAGGAGAATATATAAAAAATTGGAGGCCAAGATATTTCCTTTTGAAGACAGATGGTTCATTCATAGGCTATAAAGAGAAACCTCAAGATGTGGACTTACCTTATCCCCTCAACAACTTTTCTGTAGCAAGTAAGTATATAACAATTGTTAATTCATCTTGGGTTCATTTATTTGCATGGCTTTATGTGTCATATGTGTTAATGTATCTGAAAAACCAGTACAAAAGTTTAGGTTTACATTTAATTCCAAAGAAATTATAAACTCTGCAAGAATTTTCATCTCTTTTTAAGATAGAGACTTCAGTCTTATGCAGTGCGATATAGTTTTATTATTTTTATATTTAGAGTTTGAATATGAAAAATATAATTGCCCAACTATGTGTCTTATGTTTTTCATTATAAAATAAACATAAGGAACTGTAAAATTGGGCCTAATATCTTATGCTATTTACTACATTTCCTCCAGAATTCCGTTGCAGTGTTTGGTTGGTTGATTGATTATATAAATGTTTTCTATTAGAAATCATTTTCTAAAATTATTTTATATTTTTAGTTATAGTTGTATTTATTAATAGCTAACAAAATGACTATGATAATATTAACATTGATTATTTTTATACTTATTTTTATGTTATGACCAAGCTCTTAAATGGCTTATACTTACTGATCCAATAAAAGGATCTTGCTGTGCTAATTTAGATAGAGCATTTTTTAAGTTCAAATTTGAGTATGTAAGAACTAGGTAGAGATAAAAATTTTAAGTAGACAATCTCCTGTACTCTGTTTTAATTGGATTTTATCTGTTAGATATAGTTGAAAAAAATTGGAGGTAAAACTGAAGTTTATAAACATAATTATAAACCTTATAAATCTTATAAAGAAAATCTCATAAAACATTTAAGTATTACAAAATTAATTTTACCTTATAGGAACTTCAAACTTTATTTTATCTAAAAGTTTTTATATACAACATGTTTTGATCATGTCCGTTGCCCTCTTGGATATGTCTTCCAGATCCTCCCTGAGAACTAATTTGAAACCCTCTTCATTCATGTCAGGAAATTTTCTTGTGGATTTTTTTTTATTTTTGAAATGAAAGCTCCCTGTCATGATATAAATTATACATGCACATTTTTGTATGTGCTTGTACATGTGTGTATTAAGGAAAACAGCCTTTTCAGCATCAAAACATGTTCATTATATATTAATTGCTCTACTAAGAAAGAAATTATTTTAAATCATTTTGACAATTTGAACAGTATCTTTTGAGTTTTTAAGTTGTTTTAAGATATGTATTTTCAGTCTAAAGGTATTTTGGTTGAACAGTTGTTTATTAAGGTGATAGAAATTAATCTTTTAAGCAGTTTCCATGTACTGCCTAAATAGTTTGTTTGTTTTACGAGCAGTTCTATTGGTTTGTCTGAAATAATTTCTGAAAGTGCAGAAAAATCTCTATCTGCTGATCAAAATGCAGCATTTTTTGACCTTATGAAATTTCACACCCCAACAAGTTTTAAAGACATACTGTATGTCACAGTCTGCCAACATCTGCTCTCACACTTCCACTGGCAGAGGCTGAAATGAATGTGTACTGTGGAAAGAGATCCTATTTAGTGACTGACAGCTTTTCCACAGAATAAATAGCGGTTGACATCTGTAATTTTTACTTGCACAACCAAATACTTGTTGGTACTTGACTTTCACAGGTAAAGTTGTAGTTGAACCCCAAATTTTCAGGATTATTACCTTAGATCTTATTATGACTCCATCATTTAATTTTTTTTAATTTGTAAGGCTTTACGGTAACCTTAAATTATATACATAATTAAGGAAATAATACCTTAATTGAAAGGACATGAATGAAAGAAAAGGTCCTAATTTCAACTTTGGCACATGCCCCGAGTGTGTTTAGAAGCAAATCTATTTTTTTTTGCATTTAAAAGTATTTATTTTATTTTTATTTTTATTGAAAAAATTTCTGCCTCCTCCCCGCCTCCCATTTTCTCTCCCTCCACCCACTCCTTCCCCCCTGCCCCTACTCCTTTCCCTCTCTCTCTCCAGTCATTTTTTTAAACTCTGATCGGAACACTTCCCTCATCAGCATCCTGGACTTGGTAAGGTAGAGTTTAAGCAGGCCCATGAAGATTAAGTAAATAAAAACTAATTCAAACAAAGGAGGAGGTATTAAAGGCAGAGAGTGACAATTTTTTTTTTGAGACATTGTTCAGGAAAAAACCCTGCACACCCTATTTTCTTTGGCTGATAGTTCTTTACTTGCCTTGGCCTACATTGCAGTATTGTTCTCAAAGAGGCTGGAGAGATGGCGCAACAGCTAATAGTACTTGTTGACTATGGCTCACAGCCATCTGAAACTGATTCCAGGGGATCTGACACCCTCTTCTGGCCTCCATGAGCACCTTCATGCATGGGGAACACATTCAGATAAGCAGGCGGACACATATGAACATAAATAAAAATAAATTTTAAAATTTAAAAGAATTTGACTAGCTTAGTATTTCTCAGATATATTAGAAATACTATATTTTCCGTTGATAGCTACAATTGGAGTCCCCTATTCTTTTACTAATTAAAAAATGTTCCTTCATGAGCTGGCTTGGGAGATGGGTCAGTTGATTTATCGGCTTTCTGTGCTGAAATGAGTGCCTGAGTTTGAAATGAGGGCCCAGCCACCCTCTAAAACAGGTGCAGCAGAGCATGCCTTTATTCTAAGTCTCCAGTGGCAGGGACAAGCTGCTTCATGGAGCTCATGGCTTGGTCAACCAGCCTAATCAGTGTGCTCCAGGTTTAGTGGTGGATTACTTCAAAAGTAGTCTGGCCATCACACATATGTGCACACACAAGTGCTAATATGTACATATATGTGGACTTAAGTACAGTTTCACAGAAACAGGCTTTTTACTCATTTGAAAAAAAAATTTTAAAAAACTTGAAAGATTTAATTTTTTTTTCTCTCCAATCTTATATTTGGTTTTCATCCCTTCTTCATAACATTGCCCAGGCTAGGGGTATATCTCAGTAGTAGAGTACATGTTTAGCATACATAAGACCCTGGGTTTGAGCCTGGTGTTGGTTATGTACACCTTTTTTTTTTAATTTTTTTTTATTTTAACCCTAGCGCCTAGGAGGCAGAGGCAGGTGGATCTCTGAATTAGAGGCCAGCCTGGTCTACAAAGTGAGTTTCAGGACAGCTAGAACTGTAACAAAGAGACACCCTCTCTTGAAAAACAAATAAATGAACAAACAAAAAGACTGGGTTTAGTTCCCTAGTATATGAAAAAAAAATTTTCAAAATCCTTCTATTTTCAGTGATTCCATTTTTTTTTCTTTAAGGATTTCTTTTTATGCACATGAGTGCTCTATCTGCATGTACACCTGCATGCCAGAAGAAGGGATCAGATCACTCTAGGCAACTGTGAGCCACCATGTGTTGATGGGAATTGAACTCAGGAAGAACAGCCAGTGCTTTTAATGACTGAATCACCTCTCCATCCCCTAATTCTACTTCTTAACTGCTGTATCTAACTGCTTCTCTTCTCTATCTCATCGAAACCAGTTTTGCTGATTTTTTCAGTGGTTACCTCATATCTAATGGAGGGAGGAGAGTAAACATTTTTTCTTCCTATATTGAGTTAATGGCTAAGGACTCTATAAACTCTATAAAAGAAAAGCATACACATACATTTTTTTCAGCATTGATTTTTGTCTAGACTTTAGAAACTAAGACTCAAAGAAGACTTGTATGTTTTTGTGTTTTGGGTCCCCCACTAAAGTTTCACTGTATAGCTTTGATTGGTCTGGAACTTTCTATGTAGGCTAGGCTGACTTCATACTGACAGAGATCTTCTTCCCTTGGCATCCCCAGCGATGGAATTCAAGGCATGTGGATTAATGAAGAGGTAGATAATCATGGGGAAATATGACTGAGAATATGGATTATAATAATGGTAATAGGTTGGGGAGACCTGAGCAAGGCCTGTGTGTTGAGAACTGCATAGATGAGGATATTTCCCTAGGAATAGGAATGGTACTTGTTAGAGGAGGAGCTAAGACCTGCTGCACAGGAGACTCAGCAAGTCTTTACTAGGTTAATGACTCGTTCAGGGGAAATGGGATGGGCATGAGAACATGGAATGTGACTTTCTTGCTTTACTTTTTCCTTAAATACCGAGGTAAAAACCCCTCATTAAGCTTAAACTTAATTTTCAGTTTTAATTTGTTTTCTAGATTGGCATAGAGACCGCATTTTATCTGCTGACCAAGATTTGAGATCGTCTTTTCCTCTGTGTTGTGTGGTTTCTCTGTGTCCTTGTGTTTTCCTTTGCATTGTGGATAATTTGTGTGCAGTAAAGTATATAGTATTTAAGAAACCTCTGGCTCAGGACTTGATCACATTTTTCCTGAACTTGTAGCTACAAACTGTCCACCTTATTCCCATAGTTACAAACTGTC
>NC_022013.1:87116631-87117553 GCF_000317375.1 Microtus ochrogaster
TACAAACTGTCCACCTTATTCCCATAGTTACAAACTGTCCACCTTATTCCCATAGTTACAAACTGTCCACCTTATTCCCATAGTTACAAACTGTCCACCTTATTCCCACTTTTTCATGTATTCAGACCAAGCTGCTCTCCTGAGAATTATGTTGTCACATTTCACTTAATTTCACTATTAAGTTATTGCCACCATAGATGTTTTATAGCCTTTACTTGCCCTAGACTGTTCTCAATTTTTCCCCTAGTTATTCAGTGTTTCAGTTCTGCCTCTGCTAGAGCAGAAACCTGGATCTGTTCCCCTTCTTTTCTTTTCCTTCATATTTTTACCACACTCTCAGTTCATATCTAGTTCTGCTGATTTTATTCTTATATTTGAATCTACATAGTAAGTATGTAGGTATTTGAACATACTAGATTCAAATATGTAGGTTCAAACATAAGAACTGTAATGATTCTCCTGGAAAGAATCACTCTCTTACTCTGTGATGCAGATTCTTACTAGCTTCTCTGCCTCTAGTTTGTGCCGTTCATATTCTTCCTTCACTTGTCTATCAGAATGATCTTTCTAAAACTACACCCTAACTGTGCCATCCATCCCCCCATGAAAACCCTGCTTTGGATCTCCATTGCCTACTGGATGACATCCAGCTCCCTTAATGTATCATACCAGGATCTCTTCAATCTGGCCTCTTCGTTCAGCTCCTGCTTCATGTCTCTCTGTCTGCAGATCTGCTCAACACTGCTGAGCTGCTTACAACTCCTTTGGGACTTTGCTGCTCCTCTACTCCTTCGCTTGTCTTCTGACTGGAATGGCCTTAACTTCTATTTGATGTGCAATTTTCTTCTGTCCTTTAATTCATATTTAAATTTCTTTGCTCATTCATTCCTTCAAAATTATTCCCTTGCCTTTCTCAAACAGG
>NC_022013.1:87117653-87132841 GCF_000317375.1 Microtus ochrogaster
TGTGTGTGTGTGTGTGTGTGTGTGTGTGTGTGTGTGTGTGTGTGATCTTTTTGGTTATCTATTTCATGAATATGTCCCACCTTACTCATCTGAGTTATTTTAGGTGAAGTAGTTTAATCTTATCTCCTAGTGTCTATATATTATGACTTTAATGGTTATTCTTGAAGATCTGAGAACATATTGTGTTAATTTCTTTTTATATAAAAAATGAAATCTTTGAAATCAGAGTTTTGTTTAATGTTATCTTAGGTAATGCTTTTTAAATATCAGGATTAAAATTCTATACTCTAGGCTGAAGAGATGGCTCAGTAGTTAAGAGTGTATAATATTGACTTGAGTTCAGCTCACTGCCCTTATATCAGGTGACTCGTAACTGCCAGTAACTCCAGCTTCAGGGAAACTGACACCTCTGGCCTCCATAAGTACCAGCCTCACTGGCACAGAACCAGTCCCTCATATATATTTAAAAATAAAATGAACCTCTATTGTTTAAATGTTGTTCTTTTCCCTGTCTTCATACTAGAACATTATGTTAGTTATTATGTACTTCTCACTATCATGCAGTGCCTAAAAAAGCAACTGAAGGCAGGAAGGTTTACTTTGGCTCATAACTTTTGAGGTTGTCCTCAGTGCAGGTTCACAGCGAGGCATGGCTTTGTGGTGAAAGCATGTACCAGAGAAAAATGCTTTACCTTACGATCAGGGAGCAAAAAAGAGAAAGGACCAGGGTCCTATAATGGCCACCTTCAAGAATATGGTACCAATAACATAAGTTCCCAGGAGGCCCATTGTTTAAAGTTTCCACCATTTCCCAAGGGCTCCATGCTAAGCACCAAGCGTCCAACATGTGTCAAGGGAGCATATATAAGATCTACTAATAGCAGGAAGTTTTCATCTTCCCTTTTCATAGATTTAGAGTAATAATAAACGGTACTTAAATTGCTAAATACCTGTTGGCATGCAGAATGGACATTCATGAAGTTCTAAAGGATGTGGATAACAACAATTGGCTTTTATTCTAATCTGAGTGTATTAAATAAAATATGGACTGTGAATGAGGCATCTTCTAAATGCAGTGAAGGAGAGATGAAATGTATATATTTTTAAAACAGTACAATCTACAACTTGACTTATTTCTAATAATCATAGATTGAGGTCATCTGAGGTCATCGTTGAGAAAATATACATATTGGGTTGAAAAATACTGCTAAAATAAGCATTGTCACAAGTACATAAAGAAAAGTAGCTTTTCTGTTTAGTAGTCATGGTCCCTTATATTTACAGCCATTATCTTTTTTACTGAATTCAAAGATTATTAAACTACAAAGTAGAAATAATTCCTTTATGGAAGACTGAGTGAGTAACTACCTAGATGGTCTTAGGCTCATCCATTTTCCTGTGTTTTCTTCTTACTCTACATGGTGTGAAGCAGGTATACCAGCAATCGTCCCCAAGAAGCACCTCTAAGAACTCTTGCCTTCTTATGTGTTTCACATGTTGGTCCATCCCGAAAAAGTCTCTTATCCAAAATTTTTCTTTGATATCTTATATAAAAAAAGGGACATCTACATTTCTAGACCATTTTTGAAAAATGAATGTTCTCTAACCTATTTTTTCCTTGTTTTTAAAGAGGAAAATTATGTGTCTTAAAACCATCAAAATAATATTTTATGCCTGAATAAACATTAAATATAGCTATCAGATATGGAGAAAAATCAGTTCTTAGTTCTAATCAAGATATATGGGGAGAGAGATTTATGACTTAGCAACAACCCAGTATGTCTAGAAAGCCATAAGCTGCATATCTATATGAGATTATGAGATTATGAGAGTTCAGAATAATTCAGTTTTAAAGGTTTGTTGATCATTTTACTTGATGCCTACAGGATTATATCATAAAGTTTTATATGTAGGAATTTGATATAGAGACTGGATATCATATTAACATTGCACATATAGTAGGGGAAGAAAAAAATAGGTTTAGTTGCCAAAATTAATTTTTCTTTCTTTTCAAAATTAATTTTTGTAGAAAATAAATATTATAGACTTGTAAAAAAGCAACATGCATTTTCTATAGTTATGTCAGAGTTTACTTTTGAGCTGTTAACAAGAGCTCTCGATGATAGGGTTTGGAAGAAGAAAGGTATTATTAATTACATAAGCATTTTAAGTCAGAAATGAATGCCTTGCTTGAGCATCTGGTTATATTGTGTGGTGATAGGTGTGCATCTTCAAACAAACGAACAAACAAAAAACCACTGTCAGTCATTGCTTTATGTTACCAGCCAGCTCAGGTTTGTTTTTTTTTTAATTCTCCCTGGATTGTGTTAACAGTCTCCTTATTGCTTTCTTATGTTCAGATATTCTCCTCTCTGCAGCACTGGAGGCAATGCATAGGGTACGTCAGGACAACGTTGTGCAAATACTATTCCTTTTCTCAGAAAACAATCTGAAGAGTTGTTCATTTCTTTACGTGGGGAAGCTGAATTATTGCTACTTTTACTTATCTATAAAGAGTTATAAAAATAATCATATCAATGTTTCTGTACCTTATATCTTTTCAATATTTTTATATATGCCTTAATATTCCATAATTTTTGTTGTGGTAGTGGTGGAGATCGAATCCAGTGCCTAACACATATTTGGAAACTCTTTTGACGAGGTACACCCTCTATGAATATTTTATATGTAAATTGCCACAGTCTGTTGAGTTCAGTTCTATGAACATTTATTAGTGGTTTTCTTTGAATGACTTCTTAGAGTATTTTATATACTTAATCCTTTGAAGATTAGGTGTGTTTTTATTCTTAATTGTGAGGAAACTTAGATAGATGGGAAATGAAGTCTAGTAGTAGGTATATCTCACTATAAGAAATAGATACCTTATTTAAAAATAAACCAGAAATAGTATAAATGTCGTCAAATGACTTTTGAGAGATGAAGTTTCTGCAGGCTGAGGAGTGCCCACACGATAAGTGTTGCCCTTGTGTAGTCAGAAGTTGCCTTTTTCTTTTCACAGTCTTTCAGTATCTTTCTAATTTTTTTTTAAAAAAATGTTGCTTACTATGTATTGGGAAAAAATTAAAGTTAAGTTGTTTGTTAAAATTGAATTACTATTGCTTTAGAAAGGGAGAGAATGTTGTAGGTAATGGTTTTAAGGAAAGCAGGCCAGGACTGGTAAGCCACATGATCTTACAATCTGTGAAACCATGATGGAAGCAGACCCTAGCAGAAAAAGCCTCTGCTCCTACTCTTCTCTTTCTGCCACAGGCTTTCCAAGGTCAATCATCTCTTACCTGTCTATAAGAGATGCTCTGTCTATAATTGTTACTAAATTCTGTTTATGTTCTTCTGACTCTTTTTCCTTGTTTGCTATTGTGTTCCTAAATTACAATTTACAAATATATATACTCAGATTTGAAACTGCTTATCATGTGTGTTAACTTAATACGTGTGTTAACTTAATACGTGTATTGAGACTCTATAGGAACAGAGCTGGTAGAGTGGAAATACCAATATATGAGATTTATTAGAGTGGCTTATAGGCTCTGATTCAGGTAGTTGAACAGTGACTGTCTCTTGATGGCAATTGTTTAGACCATGAAACTGATATCTGAGTATTTCCAGTCTGGTGCTGGAGTCCCAGGGAAGTCCTAGAGTGCTGCTGGCTTTCTGTGTTGGGTTCCTGAAGAAGTAGTTTCTAATAACCAGTGAAGGAATGCCTCAGCAACAAGATAGATAAACTTACTAGTGAGTGAAGGCAAGGAAGCAAAAGGCAAAAGCTTCCATCTTTCATGGTCTTTTATGTGGGCTGCTACTAAAAGTTGTGGCCCAGATTTAGGGTGGGCCTTCCCACCTTTTAAATAATCCAGTCAGGAAAGATCCCTCACAAGTGTGTCTAGCTGTCTAACTGCTTGGGTTTTAGTTAATTTCAGATATAGTCAAGTTGAAAACCAAGATTAGCCATCGTAATATTTACATATTTTAGAAAACTTAAGTTCTAATGAATATTTAGAAAGCTTTTTTTGGGAGTGTCATGTTAACATTGTACCGAGTACTCAGAGAAATAAAGAAGGAAGGAAATAAACTTTTAAAAAATGTTATTATGTGCCACACCTTTTCAGATAATGTTATCTCGTTTAAGCCTTACCTTATAGGTAAATATTGTGTTTCCTATTTTGAAAAGGTTCAGAAAAATGTGGCATGCTTATTTGATATTGTTGGAACCAGAATTTAAATGCATGACAAACAAAATGTGAACTTTGAATTCCATGTTAGCTTCAGTACTCCACAAAGAACAGGACATAGTCAGTACCTGAAGAATTTGTAATATAGAAGCAAAAATGCTCTGTGACACTTGAGATTAGTGTTTGAAATGTTCCGTGATTAAAATATGGAGTTGGAGTAGGTTTTACAATTATAATATAAAGTTTAGGAGATTCATTAGAAATTGGACTATCAGAAAAATCTCTTTGGAGATTGTTTAGAGAAATAGTAACATTTTAAAGGACAGATTGGCTTCTAGGTAACAGTACTAATCTAATTAAAAAATCATTTCTCAGAAACTTGGCCTGAGTAACTTCCCTCTTGAATTAAGTGGGTATGGAATCCTCAGGAATGAATCAGAGCTTCATGGTATGTCCTTTTCCTGTCCCTGCATAGTGTGAAAAATATGGAGGGAAAGGGTTTCTTTCTTAAGGTACAGTTGCTGTGATGAAACATCATGACCAAAGCATCTTGGGGAGGAAATGGTTTATTTCGCTCACAGTTCCATATACCAGTTCATCATCAAAAGCAGTGAGGGCAGAAACTCAAGTAGAATAGGAACCTGGAGTCAGGAGCTGATGCAGAGGCCATGGAGGGATACTGCATTCTGGCTTTCTCCTCATGGTTTACTCAGCGTGCTTTGTTATAGACCCCAGGACTACCTGTCCCTTTCTAGAGATTTCACCACCCACAGTGGGCTAGGCCCTCTCACATCAACCACTATTTCAGAAAATGCTCTATAAGCTTGCCTACACACCAGTCTTACGGATGCATTTTTCACTTGGGGTTCCCTCCTCTTAGGTGACTCAAGTTGACATACAGTTAACCATCACAGCCGGGCGGTGGTGGCACTTGCCTTTAATCCCAGCACTCAGGAGGCAGAGGTTGGAGGATCTCTGTAAGTTCAAGGCTAGCCTGGTCTACAAGAGCTAGTTCCAGGACAGGCTCCAAAGCTACAGAGAAACTCTGTCTCAAAAAACAAAACAAAACAAAAAAATTAACCACCTCAGAGGTATACCGGAAAGAAAGAAACATGCCACTTGAATTAGTTAATAGATTGCTTTACCCACTCCAGGTATTTGTTTTCTTAAAGCCAGAGATAGGAATTCTGTTAGCTTACCTGGTGTTTCATGTGCAGTTTCTCTAGTATCATTGCTATTTCTTGTCTTGTTTAGTAACTTATAAAATAAATGTATTGACACAGATAAATATTGCATTTCAAGTCTCATCTTAAGGGTAATATTTTTAAACTAAAAATGCTCTTAACTATAATTTTTAGCTTGCAAAGGATAGATATCTCTTGAAATATTTCATTCATGTGGGAATGGTGTAGTAATGTGGGTAGAGAGAAGAAGGATGTTTGAGTTGAGCACTATCTAATCAAGGTGTATGTAATAAGTCACACATGGTGAACTTACTGTAGAGTTTGTTTTGCCTTGAATTGCTTATTGATAGGTCAGTATATTTTAGTTATTCGGGCCAGAATTTATTAAATGTATAGACCACGAGATACCAAGCCAACTTTGATGGAGAGTTAAGGATCCTTGTATTGTTATCTTTTATTATTGTTGATCCTTGTATTTTCTTCTTTGATATCCTTTCATATTTGAATGGTAGAGCAATTCTGCCTGCTGCTTTCCAAATGCAATCAGTTATGACCTGATAAAATATGTACAAGATGTTTGCTTGAGTATATATATATATTTTATCTGACTTAGTCCTTGACTTTCTTTTTAGCAAATCATTTTTTGCAACTTAAAGCTTGAATTTTTAGAAAGTAGAGATTGTGTGTAGTTTAAATACAATAATTAGAACTGTGCCTATCATAATTGGTGTTAATCACATCTTAAAATTAAATAGGAAATTTCCTATCAGGAAGGAAAGAATTGACAGTAAAAAAACCTACTATGAATTACGTATTTGACCTTTTGTAAATATATTCACCATGTGAAGCATGGCTTAAACATTCCTTTTAAAGAAAAATTAGATAGTAAAGCTGCCTTATAGACATTAAACATGTTCTTACAGTTTCAAAGCAAGTAACTCTAAATCTTAGTTTGAATTCAATTTGATTATATATGAAGTTAAGATTCCTCAAGTAATAAGTAGCCAATACCCACGGAAAATGTGATCTTCCAGGTCTGATATATGGTGCATCCACATAGACTCTTATATTCTCAGAGTATATTTTGAGTATGGTGAAACTATTTAGGGTAGATCAGGGTGAATGCAGATGTAGTGGTTATTTTGTTAAACAATGATTATTTTGTAAATAAAATATTGTGGAATTTTGAGCAGATCACATAACTGTCCCAAATCAGAATTTTATCATATGTATAATAAAGGAGTTGGATCATCTTGAAAGTCCTTACTTTACAAAATTGTTGATTCCAAATTCTTAAATCATTATTCAAATGACACTACTAATAATAATACATTACTGCTAATTAAGCACTTGCCTATTATGCATTGTACACATTCATTGTTGCTTTTTTTTTTTTTTAAAAAAAAAACATGTCTGCAGTGTGGCAAAACTTGTCTCAGTGCTAGAACTGTGAACACATCCATGGTGCTCAGGCTTTGGGTCAGCACTCATTGTGTTCTCCCTCCTTACTGCAGCATGTCCACCTGCTTAGGGCTTCAGGGTCAACGTTTTTCTAGTGGGAACTTCAGAAGGTAAGGACTTATTGTGTCTCTTCACTAGTTTGTCAGTGTCGTAGATCAAATCTTGTCATTCTCATCTAGTATATAAAGATACTTCCATTTAAGGAAAGTGGAACAATGCAGAGGAATCACTAGTGCTTACAGCCTTCAACATTGCTCTTTGAATTACAACAGAAGTTATGGCATAGACGTTAAGTTTCAGAGAAAAGACCCTCTGGATATTTTTGGTAAATTATATATATATATCATTTTTGCAAATTGAATTTGAGGCTCTCATGTTTTGCCACTTCTCCAGAACTGTTAGTGCTGTATCACTGCCTTACTCCCCCTTCCCGTGTCTTTGTTGATTTAAAGCCATTTGTTATATTTCTTGTAATGTTAAATGAGGCCTAAGGCCAGAGTGGAAGGAAGGGCCTTTCAACCTCAGTATTTAGAAATGATATAGAGGAGTTGTTTTGGGTTGGAAATAATACATAATTAAGCAGATGCTAATGAAAAAATGCAGTGCAGAGGAAGAGAAAAGAGATTGGGGTGCTGTTTGGAAGTTCCATAGAGGAGAGTACATTACCCCTTTATTATAACAATGTTTCTGCACTATAATAAGGCCTTTCACTGCAAGTTCAGCCTTTTTCATTCATTTGTTTTGTGCTCTGCTTCCTCTGTTGCTAATTGTCAGCACAATAGTCTTCCAACTATGAAGTCTCAGTGTCCTTTTAGACCAATTTGTCATTGTGTTTCTCTCTCACCCCCAACCCATGGACTCAGAATCTATTACCATGGTTGCATTTTTAGATTTTTTTGTATGTTTCAAAATGGCAGTGCTTTTGAAACATGCCAGAATAGTTCATGGTAATTGAATCATCTAACTAGCAACAGTTACTGCTTCCAAAATGCATACTGATAGTTTCTATTTCTATAGGCTATTCTTATAGTATGGCTTAAAATACACATATAATATATTTAAAGCAATATTTCAGTCATTGTTCCTTTTAAAATTCAGTGTAGTTTGTATTATTTACATATTTATTGTTTAACTTGTAAAGTTTTTGTGACTTTACAAAACTGTATATGTTCCTTCTCCATCAATAACTCCTTATTCTTATAGATAATTTTACTGACTAAGGAATAAGCAAAATTGCCATAGACTGACAGGGTTGAACAAATTCTGTTATAAGATTCAAAAATAGATTAGTTGATAGACTTCCTTCCTAGAATTCACAAAGCCCAAAGTTCAGTCCTAACACCTTGTCAAATTGGATCTGATGGTGCAGGATTGTAATCTCAGCACTCATGGTAGAAAGCCAAGATGATTGAAGTTCAAGGTCATTTTCAGCTAAAAGATATATTTGAGGCCAGCCTGGGGTACATGAGATCTTATCTTAAAGGGAAAAAAGATACTAAGCATAAAAAAATTTTGAAGCTGTAAATTGCATTTTGTTATAAATGTCATCAAAATATATACTTAAAATGGTTGAAGTTGTAGATTACTTGTTAAAGTTACAGATTTTAAAGGGCCATGGCTAGTCTATTGCAATAAATAAATAAATACAAAAGTATTGTGCCTAATTACTTACTATTCTATTATATGAAAATTCTCTCAGTAAAATGTTGCATGTCAATTTTGTGTTTCAGTTATTGTTTTAAAAATACTACAGTGTATTTTTACTAGAACTTTTATGTATGCAAAGAATGGTTATTCTAGAAAATTTTCAAAAGGTGTATTTATTTCATGAGAGGCAGGATGTGGTTGGTAGACAACATAAAAACATTGATGTTGAAATTGTTTACCAACAAAATGTGCTTTGGGTTAATAGAGGTTCAAGATTTAAACACACAAATAATATCCCATGTAATACCAAAGTAGTATTTTTTTTTTTTTTTTGGTTTTTCGAGACAGGGTTTCTCTGTGGCTTTGGAGCCTGTCCTGGAACTAGCTCTGTAGACCAAGCTGGCCTCGAACTCACAGAGATCCGCCTGCTTCTGCCTCCTGAGTGCTGGGATTAAAGGCGTGCGCCACCATCGCCCGGCTTCAAAGTAGTATTTTTAAGTGGTACAGTTTGGAATGCAGGTCACAAAGTGAAAAATAACTTGCCAGAATAGAAAATAATGTTAGTAACCTGATCTTAAACTCATCATGTGTCATGTAATAAATAAAAAGGATTTATTTTATCACTCTTCTTTTATGTGGAAAAAATGATGTTCTCTTAGGATAATAGGTAATTGGCTTAGGCAGCAGTAACTAAACACGTGGAGCAGGATGTAGACAAGTTTGGGAGTCGGTTATTTACCATTAATAAGTAAGTATGTTTATTATCACCAACTTAATTGCTAGTGTGCAGAGTGAGATCCAACTTTGAAAAGAATCCAGAGAGACTGATGTCTTTCTCCTTGGCTATTCCTTACCTGAGAAATAGTCAGTGCCATGAAGCAGGATTCTCCCAGGGAATATTCCTTATATTGTTCTTATGTCAGAGCCAAGAAATAAAAGACCTCCATTCCCTCGGTATTCTTAGCAGGTGAAAATTATTCTTGATTTCTTCATAAGGAAAAGAAATCAGTGGAGAGAAACAAAGACCAGAAAAGGAATAGAAAGGACAGCAAGGTGGACTAGGTCTAGTCTCCTTGTTCTCAAAGACAGTTTCATAACACTGTGCTCTCTTCAGAAGAGCATGAGATTTGGATTCTTATATTTCTGGGATACATCTTTTAACAGGTTCACACAAGCTATGCATTTTGAACTATAAGTTGTTTAACTAGTCAATTCTTATAGATTCGATCTTATATAAAATGGAGCTTAATAACCAGTGTTTAGCTTTGTGTTTTGAGGTAGAAACCCTCAGGAACCACTCAGAGTGTCATATGTGGCACATGATCATTTAGTGTTTATTCTGAGACTTTTCTCCACTGGACACCGACTTTACCTATCTTCAGTATATTAAATGAGTATCTTTTAAGGTGGAGTTGTAATTGGACATCATGTCCTTTTGTCTGAACAATAGTGGAAACATTAAACAAAAGGAAGTATATTAAATGAAAATATTATACTTACAAATTTAAAAATAAGCTTGCAGTTGGCATCATTTAATTATTCAATATAAACTATGCATATGTTTATAATAAATGGAATGTGTTATGTTCATTTTACATTGACTATCAAAATCTTTTTTGTTTAAATTTTGAGTTCTTTGAGTGGAGGAAGGTGGTTGTAATTTGTAGCCCTGGCTATCCTGGAACTCCATTTGTAGAACAAGCTAGCCTCAAACTTAGAGAAATCCATCTGCCTCTGCTTCCTGAGTAATAGAATTAAGGATTTATGCCATCATGCACAGGCTCTATAGAATATGTTTGAAAGGATAAAATTAGTATTTAAAAGATTAAAAGGTTGAAATAAAATCTAAACTTTTAAATATAATCTGAACAGCTAATTTTTCAGAATTTATTTTGGAGATTATATATATTGGTTTGGCATGTTACAGTCCTGTTAATTGGCTTTCAAGTTTGCAGAAAAATTAGAATTTCGAACAAACTTTGTCATCTGGGTTCAGAATGGTGTAAAGTAAGCAGAAGTGTTTGAAATTCAACTTGTAGTCGGTTACTCCGCAGAAGCTTAACTAATGTAACTGCCTAATGTAAGAGTCAATTTAACAAACAGCTGAAAGTAATCTTCAAGTTGAGAGCAGATGCTCGCTCTTGAGATGATAAGATGGAGAATAAGAAGGAAGATGCCCAGTGCTTTGCTCTGGGCTTCACATATCTACAGAAGCAGTCATGTGCATGTTTCACATATACCATGCATACACACAGGAATAATCTGAAAATTTAGTATTTTTGTGGCATTATAATATTCATTTTCAGCCCCAGGCCAGCACGGTCCTTGGACTTCCCACAGGTATTGCTCTTCAAGCTGATGAGGGAGAGGGACTTGATCAGGGGAGGGGGAGGGAAATGGGAGGCGGTGGCGGGGAGGAGGCAGAAATCCTTAATAAATAAATAAATCAAAAAAATATTAAATGAAAAAAAATAATATTCATTTTCTAGAGATCTGGGTTGTGCTAATGATTTCCTTTTAGGCTTGGTTGATTATAGTTAAGATGACTTGTCTACAGGTTAGAGTAGGATATGGAGGTCATGTATTATTAGTTAGGATGACTTTTCAAGAGATTAGAGTAGAATATGGAGATCATGCATTATTAATTTTTCAAAACCTATTGTGGTCTGTTATGTCCATCAGTTTTACATGAAAATGGGAGACCTAACATTTGATAAATATTTATTCATAATTATTTTCTCCATGTGTTTTTCTCTTAATATACATACAGTGCCTTTCTTTTTATCTCTTTTGACTAATTTTACTGTGAAGTCCACTATCAGATACCTGAATAGCTCTAACAGCTTGTTTTCAGTTTCTGTTTACTCTTTGTCTTGATCTTTTGATCCCTTTTCCAATGGGATGTATATTTTGGAAACAACAGATAGGTAGATTTAGTTTTTCAATCCAGCCTGTCAAATGGTGTCTCTTCATTGGTGAACTGACATTACTTCATTTTAAAGTTAATATTAAGAGAAGCTATTTTGGAGCTACAGTAATAAAAACAGGCTGGTATTGGCATAAAAACAGATAGGTTGACCAGTGGAATCAAATCAAAGACCCGGATATTAGTCCACACATCTATGAACACCTGATTTTTCACAAAGAAGCTAAAATTTTACAATGGAAAAAAGAAAGCATTTTCAACAAACGGTGCTGGCATAACTGGATATCAACATGTAGAAGAATGAAATTAGATCCATATCTATCCTTATGCATAAGATGCAAGTCCAAATGGATTAAAGACCTAAATATAAATTCAACCACACTGAACCTAATAGAAGAAAAAGTGGAACGTAGCCTTTAATGCATCTGCACAGGAGACCACTTCCTAAATATAATACCAGTAGCACAGACACTGAGAGGAACAATAAATAAATGGGACTCTCTGAAACAGAGAAGTTTCAGAAAGCAAAGGACACAGTCAATAAGACAAAAAGGAACCCTACTAAATTGGAAAAGATCTTCACCAACCACACACCACACAGAGGACTGATCTCCAAAATATGTAAAGAACTCAAGAAATTAGACATCAATATACCAAATACTCCAATTAATAAATGGGTACAAATCTAAACAGAGAATTCTCAACAGAAGGATCTCAAATGGCCAAAAGACACTTAAGGAAATGTTCAACATTCTTAGCCATCGGGGAAATGCAAATAAGAATGACTCTGAGATACCATCTTACACCAGTCAGAATGGCTAAGGTCAAAAATTCAAAGATAGCTTATGCTGGAGAGGATGCAGAGTCAGGGGAACACTCCTCCAGTGCTGGTGGGAGTACAAACTTTGGAAATCAGTGTGGCTGTTTCTCAGAAAATGGGAATCAGCCTACCTAAAAGCCTCTCAACTTTATCAACTGATAAAGAAAATGTGGTACATTTACACAGTAGAGTACTACTTGGCGCTAAAACACAATGACATTTTGAAATTTGCATGCAAATGGATAGAACTAGAAAAAAAAACAATCCTGAGTGAGGTAACCCAGACTCAGAAACATGAGCATGGTATATACTCATTCATAAGTGGACTAGATGTACAGCAAAGGAGAACGAGCCTATAGTCCACGACCCCAGAGAAGCTAAGTAACAAGGAGAACCTTAAGAGAAGCATATATAGATTTCCCTGGGAAGGGGAAATAGACAAGACCTGAGAAAATTGGGAGCGTTGTGGTGGGAACAGAAGGGATGGTGTAATGGGAGGAGGGGGTGAGAAAGGGATGGGGGATGAGAACTAGAGGGAATGGGATGATGGAGATGGTGGAAGAAAGAGAGCAAGGAAAGAGATAATCTTGACTGAGGGAGCAACTGTGGGTTAGTAAGAAACCTGGTACTAGAGAAATTTCCAGGAATCCACATAGATGACCCCAACCAGCTAAAACACTAAGCAGTTTTGGAAAGGGTACCTGAACTGGCCTTGCCCTGTAGTCATATTGATGACTATCTTAAATGTCACAGAACTTTCATCTAGCAATTGATGTAAGCAGAGGCAGAGAGCCACAGTGGAGCACTGGGCTGAACTCCCAAAGTCCTGTCGAAGAGTGGGAGGAGTGAGAATATGAACAAAGAGATCAACACCATGATTAGATTACCCACTGTAACAATTAACCTGAGCTAATGGGAGCTCACCAAGTCTGGCCGGACAGGGAAGGAACCAACATAGGACCAAACAAGTCCCTCTGATTGTGGGTGACAGTTTGTATGGCTGGAGCAAACTGTGGGGCCTTTGGCAATGGGACCAGGATTTATCCCTGCTGCATGTACTGGCTTTCTAGAACCCATTCTTTTTGGTGGGATACCTTGCTCAGCCTAGATATCTTAGGGAGGGCCTTGGTTTTTCCTCAGAGCAACGTGTGTTACCCTCTTTTTGGAGTGGATGAGGGTGGAATAGAGGGGAAGGTGGAGGGGATGGGAGGAGTGGGAACTGGGATTGGTATGTAAAATGACAAATGTAGTTTTTTAAAAATAAAATTAAAAAGATCATTCATTATTATAGTTTTTTGTTGCTGCTGCTATTATTTTTTGGCTAGTTGGACCATTGTTGTTTGCCCTTTTCTCTTCTCTCCTGTTAGTATCAGGGTGTGTTGGTTTACTACACTGAACATGATGAACTCTTTTCTTAGGTTTCTTTTCTTCATGCATTTCGATCATGAAATTTGCTCTTTTCTGTGCTCTTGTGACTGGACTGTCTTACTTTTTGTGTGTAGTGTTCCTTTAAATAAATATCTCCTGTAGTGCTGAATTGGTGGTCATAGACTGCTTTAGTTTGTACTTGTCTTTAAATGTCCATTTGTCTTTGTCAGTATCTATAGCTATCTTTGTTGGGTAGCAAAGTTCTATGTTTCCTAACTTGTAAGGATACTAATAAGAGATCTGATTTTATTCTGAATTCTAATATGTTTGCCTTTGTGAATTGGAGGCTTTTCCCTTTCAGCTTTTAGTATTGTCTCTTTGCATTGGATTATATTACAGTTTGACTTGTGCTTTGAAGAGATTTCTATATCTGTTTGGAATTTTAAGCATCTCTTGTGTTTGGATGTCTGTCTCTATAGATTTAGGAAGTTTTCTGTTATAATTTCATAAAATACATTTTCAATTCCTTTAATATTTATTTCTGATCTTTCTATTCTATGGATTAATGGATTGCAACCTTAATCATATTTCATAATTCTTAGATGTTTTGGTCATTCCCAGTTACTTACTTTTCCTTATTGATGTTTAATTGTAGTTCTTTGTTGACCTTTATCTCTGATTTGTTCTAGTGTGTCTTCACCTGGTGGAATCTATTGATGGTGCTTTCTGTTATGCACCTACCTTTTCTCCCCATTAAAATTTTCATTTCCAGTTTACCACCTCTGTGAATCAGTTTCCTTTTTAACTTTTCTTCTGTTTTCGTGTTTTATAAATATTGCTGATTACTTCCTCTCCATTTTCCTCTTTTCACATAAGTTGCCGACTCTCTGGTTTTTGGATTGAATTCATTTGCTTATTTATATGTTTTTTCATGTCTATTTTAACTGATAAATTTATGATATTTTTACCTCCCATTTTTATATTTGGTAGTTGATGTGTTACAGATCATTTGGCGGAATCATGATACCTTAGTTTTTTATATTTCTTGTATCTTTTTGCTATAATTTGCATGTCTCTTAGTGTGGCTTTTTCTTCTGGTTTTATTTGGGGATCTTATCAACAGCTGCTCTTGAAGGCTTAATCCCTAGTAAAACTTAGCAAAAACCAACCTGCTTTACCAGCATCAAGTCATAGAAATACAAACATATGCTTAATGTCTGTTTAAGCTTTCTAGTATACCAATGACCAAAAAATAGCAAATGGAAAAATGACTATAATGTGCTATCGAGTTAAAAATTAAGTAGGATATGTATGGATATAATTAATACAGTGAAGTCAGTGTCTTAGTTAGTTTCCTACTGCAGTGACAAAGCACTGTGACCAAGGTATTCTCACAGTTTCAGAGGTTTAGAGTGACTATGACCATCAGACAGAGTTCGTGATGGCAGGCAGGCCGGCTTGGTGCTGGGACAGTAACTGACAGTTACATCTATCTGATCTAGAAGGACGAGGTATAGAGTAGAGACAGACACACAGATAGATATGAGGTGTAGAGACAGACCGCCAGACAGACAGACGGAGAGTGAGAGTGAGAG
>NC_022013.1:87132941-87139454 GCF_000317375.1 Microtus ochrogaster
AGAGAGAGAGAGAGAGAGAGAGAGAGAGAGAGAGAGAGAGAATGGTGTGGACTTTTGAAACCTTAAAAAGGTCAGTCCTACTGACACACCGTTTCCATCAAGGCTTTCCCAACTTTGGACCAAACATTCAAACAAATGATTAAATGGGAGTATTTTCATTCAAGCTAACACAGTCAGGAACAGGGAAGGATAGAAATAGAGGAGAAGCAAGAAGAAATAAATTAAGAGGGGAAATTGAAAAGAATATTATAAAGGGGTAGAAAAGAATAAGAGATTAAGGGGAAAAAGAAGAATAGAAGATTTATCAGTGATGAAGTTTTCATAAACAAAATTAGGTAAATGAAGGAAGGGAAGTAAGGAAAAATGTAAAAATGTATTTTTAAATTCAGTGCAATCAAGTTAAAGCAGTATTAAGATTAGAGAACAGGGGAAAAGGAACAATCTTTTCTTTGAAGTCTTCCTAGATATTCCTTGACAGAATCTAATCAGTTCATGACTGACTAATTCTAGTAAGTCTGGATACCAAGAATATAAGAAGGTTATTATTTTAGACGACTTCCTAGGGTAAAAACTACCTTAATATGTTTGGTCCTGTAGTACAATATCAGGTGAAAAACAAGTTGCATAATGAAACTATAGAGGGTAAAATGGCAAGTCTGTGCCAAAAAGTAAAATAATAATAATAATAATAATAATAATAATAATAATAATAATAATAATAATAATAATAATTTGAATGAAATGAGTATGATTTCACTTAGCCCTTAAAGGATTGGTATTGCTATGACAATTGGGGCTTACAGATTTGGAGGGGTAAAATGAATAGTTGTTTCAGATAGTAGTAGTTGCTGAAGCAGAGTTAAAGATACAGAAAGAACAAGTTGTGTTTGGAAAAAATTCAAGAGTTTTGTTTAGCTGGTTGAACTGGTCATAGTAGTGATGAGCTGGAAAGAAACCCTACGGTCGGGTTGAGAATAACCTTTCTTTACTCTGCGGAAGACAGTCAGTAGGAGTGCATTCTGTTCAGAATAACATACTGTGTAGTTGTTAACTACTTACTTAACAGTTTAAGTACTTGTGTATATAAAGAGATGTTTAACTTTATTTGTAGAATGCCAGTTAATGAAAACAGAACGACCAAAGCCAAATACATTTATTATCAGATGTCTTCAGTGGACCACTGTTATAGAGAGAACATTTCATGTAGATACTCCAGAGGAACGGTAAGACACTTTTTTATTTGTTATGTTAAAAAATTAGTCTAAGATGTATTTGTAGATGGATTTATTGTATATTTATTATATAAATAGATGCAATGTGTTACACTTAATTGTTCTATTTCTGTTGTCTTGCATGTTTAACTGGGGCTGGAAAATGATAAATCACCCTTGGTCTATTTTAAAATAGACTCTTTCAAAGCAAACAGTATACAGATATTTTTAAAACTTGAGCACATTTTATATACAAACTATCTTTTTTATAATTATTGATTATACTCATATTTGAAATTCTGAATGAAAGACAGCAGGAAATGGTTCAAGTAGCATTCCTTTTTGTATGCACATTAGTTTCAGGTGACTGCCTGCAATATTATTAAGTATTTCCCTCCAGATGTTACTATTTTGACCCTAATTAATAATTTTTCAAAGTAGAATGTTAATAGCCTGCATGTATCGTTTATGTGTACTTCCTTCCCAGTGGGACCTGAAGAGAGTTTCAGATCTCCTAGGACTGGAGTTACAGATAGAAGGTTGTGAGCTCCCCTGTGAGTACTAGGAATCAAATCAGAGTCCTCTGGAAGAACACCAGTCCTTGTAATCTTTAACGTCGTGTACTTCAGCACACAGTTCAGGATGTGACGACAAAGTGCTTGCTAGATGACTGAACTAATGCGGTGCTGCCAGTTATTGCATTTCCTTGAAAATGCTATGTAGAGTGAATTTTTAACATTTATTGAACTTTGATTCGTTTTGAATTGTTGTTCCCAAAGTTGGATATAAGCCAGGTCTTTTAAATTTGGGGTTGTGGACAGTTTTTTATTCTGCAGTCCAGGTTGTCCTAAAACTGTAACTGTGTCACCCAGGCTTGCTTCAGACTTGTGACAGTCCTCTGCCTTAACTTCCCAAGGGCAGAGAGAGAGAGAGAGAGAGAGAGAGAGAGAGAGAGAGAGAGAGAGAGAGATCTTAAATTTCTAAAACCTTTTGATATTCCTGCAGCATAAGTCTACTCCTTGAAGGATCATTTTTCACTTATGTTTAAGAAAATAAAAATTATCCTATTGAGTATGCTTGTCTAGTTTATGAGGCATCTACTATCTGGAGATTTCATAGAGCTCTAATCTAATGTCAATAGGATTTAGAGATGCTTGGGGTTAGAAATCCTCCTTGTAATATTCTGACCCTAGACTGAAATTCTTTTGTGTCATAAACTAGATGTATCTCTCTAGTGTGTGCTGTATTTATTTCCATGAATAATATGAGATTAGGCAGCTTTTTTCAAAGTTGATAGTCTAATGTTTCAGATGTTACTAATTCATTCTTTTTCAGAATTATTAAATTATATGTACATGTGCATGCATGCGTGTGTGTGTGTAGGCTTTTAGATTTTCATTTTCTTTTTTGCCATCATTTTTCTGTTATCTTTAATAGTACGCCTGACTTTAATTAGAAAAACCTGATTAAACTTGAACTCGAAGCAGTTTCCCATACTATCTTTTTTGTTTAAATAAAAAATTTCTTAGATATTTAACTGAATTTTTGTTTTTAAAATTATTTGTTAACTTATAGTTGTGTATACCATCTCATATTTTAATGAGTATAAATTTTTATATCTCCTCACACATTTATTTAAGATAGTTCCTTTTGTTTTGTTTTGTTTTTTGAGACAAGGTTTCTTTGTAGCTTTGGAGCCTGTCTTGAAACTAGCTCTTGTAGACCAGGCTGGCCTTGAATTCACAGGGATCTGCCTACCTCTGCCTCCCAAGTACTGGGATTAAAGGCACACTCCATCAAAGGCACACTCCATCACTGCTCAGCTAAGATAGTTCTTAGAAATACATAGTATATTAGTGTCTGGTCACCCTACTGCATACTAGTATATCACAGTTACGTCTTCAGTTGTACTCACATTCAGTAATCAGCCTTTCACTATTCATCTATTCCCTCTTACAGTCTCTGGAGCCCCAGGTCATCACTATTCTGTTGTGAAGAGTCCATTGTTGGTTCCTGACTGCTCAGCCCCGAAATAATCAAACAGAAACCATATTATTTATAATACTGTTTGGACAATAGCTTAAAGCGTATTGCTAGCTAGCTCTTATATCTAGAATGAACCTATCTCCATTATTTTATATTTTACCATGGGGCTTGTGTTCTACCGGCAAGATTCCGGCATCTGTGTGCTGTGAGCTTCTCCCTGACTCTGCCTTCCTTCTCCCAGCATTCAGTTTAGTTTTTCCTGCCTACCTCTATTCCCTATGCAGGCCCAAGACAGTTTCCTTATTAACCAATGGTGTTCACAGCATACATAGGGGGAATCCCATATAACTATTATTTTCAAACTTAGAAGATAATACCTTTAGATCCTTCATATAGATGATAATGTTCTTTCTGTGCCCAGATTTCTTAGCATAATGATCTCTAGTTCCATCCATGCTGCCTTAAGTGACTGGATTCTTTTTTTTTTTAAACATTGAAGAACATTCTACTGCATATATGTTAAATTTTCTTTATTCATCTATCAGTTTAAAGATGCTTAGGTTATTTCAAGCTCTTGACTTGTGTGAATAGTACCACAATGAACATGGTCAAGTAATTGGCTATTTGAATCATCAATTTAATTCTTTTGGATAAATGCTAGAAAATGGGATGGCCGGATCATAGGGTAGTTTTTAAATCTTTGAAGGATTTGCAATATTGCTTTTCATGGAACCTAGTACCACTACTAACACCTGTCATCATCTACTTCCTTATTATAATATCCTTTGTAGCAAGGTGTACTATATGGTCTGTGGCTTGCATTTGCCTGAAGATGAAAATGCTGAGAACAATTTTTATAAACCTGTGAATCCTTTTTATGACTTTGGAGAACTGCTCATTTAAGTTTTGCTCAATTTTAATTAGATTACTTATTTGGTTTCTTTGTTTGTTTTTGACTATTGAGTTGCAGTAGTTTTTTAAATCAAAATTTGGGAGTGAACCCCTTTCTGGGTGTGGACACAGATTTCATTATGTTAGGATATAGTTCTAGTTAGCTTGGAACTGGCTGTGTAGATCAGTCTGGCTTCAAATTTGGAAAATTTCTTTTAAATAAAACAAAATAAACAAAAACATTTTCATGTGTATATCTCTCAGACCCTTTGCCCATTTATTGGGTCTCATTTTCATTTTGCTGTTTCCTTTGCTTCACAGAAGATTTTTTAATTTATGTTCATTTTGTGGCCTCTATTTTCGTGCTCTAGTCAAAGATCACTGCTAAGACAGGTGTCATGAATATATCATCTTGGTTTTCTTCTAGCTCTGTAGCTTTAAGTCTTTATTTAGAAGTATGCACGAGTGGTTTAAAATAAGACTCACATTTCTTTTTTTTTTAATATTGATGCCCATTTATTTCACACCCATTTGTTGAAGAAACTCTTTTTTCGGCTTTATGTGGTTTCGGGACCCTCTGAAAGATGATCAAGTATGCATGGTTTTATTAATTCCTCTGTATTCTTTTTATCGTTCTGTTTTTTTTAAATTCAGGTTCCATAGCATTTCAGTTATTGTTTGTGTGTGGGGGGCACATGTGCATGCTCTTTGAGCATTTCATCAATGTTAGTGGTGTATTTTGATCATAACTACTCCACTTCACCCTTCAAGTCACCTTGGATCACCCTCCACTCTGTAACCCTTCCATACTTAACATTTTTTTTCATTTAGAAAAAAGGAAATTTATTGAATCCAATTAGAACCACCAATATGTTCATGGGTGTGGGGATAGCTATTGCAGCAGGAGCCAACCTATCAGTGACCATTCCCCTGAAGAAAACTGACTTTCCTTCCCAAGCTGGGCATGCTTTCCTTCCAATTCATGCTGCAGTGTTGAGTGGCTTTATCTTATACAGGCATCCCCAGTTGCTGTGAGCTCATGAGGATAGCAGTCCTGTCAGGTCCAGCAGGCACTGTTCCCCCAGCCTTCCCTACTTATGACTCTTTACAATCTTTCTGTCCTCATTGTTCTAGGAGCCTTCCAGGGAAGCAGTGTGATACACATGCCCCATTTAAGGCTAAACACTCCATCCATAGTCACTTATTTTTCACATTTTGACCAACAGTGAATCTCTGTATTAACTTCTGTTTTTGTTAGGGTTTCTATTGCTCTGAAGAAACACCATGACCACAGCTTATAAAGGAAAACATTTAATTGGGACTGGAGTACAGTTCAGAGGTTTAATCCATTTTTGTAACAACAGCATGCAGGATGACATCGTGCTGGAAAAGGAGCTGAGAGTTCTATATCTGCAAGCAGTAGGAAGAGAATGAGCTTCTAGACCTGACTTGAGCTTTTGAGACCTGAAAACCCACCCCCATTGACATACCTCCTTTAATAAACCATACCTACTCTTATAAGTTCACACTTTCTAATATGCCTATGGGGGCCATTTTTATTCAAGCAACCGCAACTTCCATTCACTATAAAAAGAAACTTTTCTTATGAAGACTGCACTAAATTTTGGGTATAAAGTTAGTTTAGAAGACAGTCTGATATGTCTACTTAGCAAAATAACAATAATATGTTCTCCCTTAGAGCCTATGAGCTACCTGGCAGTGGTCCTTGGCCAGGTTTTCAGCATCAGGCATGAGTTCCCTTCTATATAGTGATCCTTAAACCCAGTTAGGAAGTAGATGATTATTCCCATAATGTTCACATCACTGTTGCACCTGAAGGAATATCTTGTCAGACTGGTTACTGTAACTCAGAATTCACAGTTCGCTAAGACTGGTGTTGACTTTTCTTTCCCAGTAGCCTGCACTGCAGCTTTTAGTAACTGTGAAAGATAACCTTCAGGAAGAAAACATCTAGGTTAGTACCAGCTTAATTTCTCCTCCTGTCTGAAAGTTATGAAGAAATTAAAAACATTCTTAACAGTTACATTGTATCTAACTAGATCGGAAATTGTCTTGTGTTTCATTTATAATTTCTAAGAATTATCTAAATATATGTGCAAAGATTTAAGACAATGTGGTTAAAACTACAAGACAAATATGGTATGGAACTAGATATACATAGGGGATCCAGATAATAGAATTATTTTACAGTGATTAATAATACTAAGCATGTATGTCAGTATGCTTAAGTCTAGGGAATTGAACAGAGAGAAAATATAAAAAAGAAACATAGTCTAAAACTAAGGTGAAACTTTTGTAATTATGATTACTAATGAATGCTTTTAAATAAATTTATTTTTTTAAAAAAAAATATTTTTTTTCATTGTACACATCAATCCTAGTTCCCACTCCCTCTACCTCCCTC